>NC_081343.1:59571255-59808624 GCF_029784015.1 Lycium ferocissimum
AAAAGCAAATAATGGCATTCTAAAATTAGTATATTTAAATGATTTTCTTTGTAAATTATATTCTCCTAAAATATGGAGAAAACTAAGAAAAACAATAATATAAAAATAAAATTGAAACTAACTATTTCTTACCTATAGAAATAAATATATATTTAATTATAAGTGACTATTAAATGATCGAAAGAAAATTTATGAGTGTTCGGTAAATAGGTGGAGGCTTCTTTTTTAAATGTTTTCTTTATTTTTTTCCCTTCTATTCAGGGAAATTTGGGTTAGAGCTTTTGAAAAGTGTCACCAAATCTCTTCTAAACACATTTGATAGAATTTTAGAAATATGGACGCGATATCATTATTGTCAATCAACATAATCTTTCAAAATTTTAAAAACTTTCTTATACAAAAGAGGATATAGGCAACAATTTTTATGTTTTTCTTGCCTAAATTATTGTTAGCGTCATATCAAAAGAGATGATTTTTATAGATGAGATTAATAATTCTCATGCTTCTTCTTCTTTCTTCCAGGTTAAATTTAACTGAAAAACTACTGCATAAATCTACTGACATTTTCTTTCAGAAAATAACCGCGCGAAGCGCGGTCAAATTCACTAGTTTGTAATAAAATAGAGGAATCACACGCCTTTCGCATTAAAAAAATAAGGAAATCACACGCTTCCAAATTTATAATAAAATAGAGGAATCACACTCCTTTTGCATTCAAATATAAGGGAATCACACCCCTTTCGCATTCAAAATTATAGAGAAGTGTTCATTACCGTCTATCGAGCTTGACATTTAGTGCAAATACGATCCAAGATGTCCAAAACTTTTCGGCCGCAGTGCAAATGATACTTCTCCTCTGAAACAAAATGATGACTCCAACAAAAAAATGAAAATTTGTCAAATTCCTTAAAACCCATAAACCCTAAAATTCAAAAGAACCAAGAAAATAAGCTTTCAAAAGTCAAAACCCATAAACCCCAAAATTCAAAAACTAAAAAAAACCAATAAAAAAAAAACCCAAATTCAAAAATCAATAAAAAGACCAAAAGGGTGTTCGAAATTCGAATTCAAGACATGACACCTTGTTGATAGATATTTTGTTTTGGGATTAGAGAATAATATTACAATAGAGAATAAATACGGGAATGGAGAATAGATTTTGCCTTTTGAAACTTGGGGCTTTAATTTTACTTGATGGATTTTGGTGGGTTTTGTTACATCCCGTATTTTGAAAAGACGAGGTTAATACGAAAAGTTAGGGTTAAGACCATTCGGATACGAAGTCGAGACGTGTGACTTTCGATTTATTGTAAGACCTAAGTATGTATGATGTTATTGGTATGGAAACATTTAAGAAAGTTCGGGACCAAAGGTGGAATTTGTGGAAGATGTCAATTATTGAAAGAAATTGAGGAAACAAAAGGAGCCATGTGGCTAAACTCTTGGAGTGGGCCATGGCCATGGTTGGCCATTAGTTGTAATAAAGGATGACTCAAAGGGACCATTCTTCATCATTTTCATCACCTAGAAAAATCAAGAACCTTTGAGAGCACAAAAAACCTCCCATTCGGCCATAGTTCCAAAAAAAATCAAGACCAAGATTGAGGAAAATTATTTCTTCTAAGCAAATCTACTAATTGGAGGTGCTTGATAACGTGGAGTTGTTGTTTCAAGCGTTGGATCGTTCGTTTTCATCCTTGGCCAACTTTGGACAAATTGAAGGGTTGTGAAGAAAGGTAAATTCTAACCTTGTTTTATGAGTTATGGAAGGTTTATGTGTGTTGTTGTATGTTGATATGGATGAAATTCATGAGATATGGCAAGTTGAAGTTTAGTAGTGCATATAGGGTTTAATGTGTGTGTATGTTGTGTTGGAAGCAATGAAATAATTCTAGTTTGCATGTTTTGATTGTTGTAATGTGAAGAAAAGAATGAAATTATTCTTATGTGTGTAGGGTTGGTGTTGGCCGAATGTGGCCTTCATGTGTGCCAAGAAATGAATCAAATTTCTTAAAGTTTTGGTTGTTGTTGTTATGTGGATTTTATGTTGGAAATAAGAGTTTAATGGTTCAAATTGGTATTGTAAGTGTTAGGGGCTGATTTGGAAGGTTTGGTGCATTTAGTGTAATTTTTTATGTTTATGGAAATGGCATGGTTGGAGTATAGATTGTTGGAGTAAATCATGATTTGAAACCAAGAAATGTGTTAGAGTTGAGGTTCTCGGGTTTGGGGACCATTTCGGGTGGATTGGAGTATTTGTTGGGTTGTTGGAAATATTGTATGAATTATTTAAAGAGTTCTTGAATGTTGATTGAGTGGTTTTGGATTGATAATTGGATATGCGTTAGTTTGATTACATATTGGTTTGTAAGTATGTAATTGTAGTAAGCATAATTGGAATGTTGTTGGAATGTGTGGAGAAGAATCTTTAGTGTTCAAATATGTTTGAATTGATTATGGATATTATTGGAATGATTGTTGGTGTTGTTGTGTTGTTGAATTTGGCGAGTTGAATTCTCGGGGAAAAACAATTATAAAATAAAATTTTCCGTAGGATTATGTGTTAGTTGGAGATGAATTTCTAAATGCTTGGTTGACGTTGGTATTTATTAATGTCATGTAGATCTTGGAGAGTTCGAGATATAAGTTTGATTTGGATTACCGTTGTGTGCAAGCGAGGTATGTAAAAACTCTTTTTCTTTTATTTGTCTCTTCAATTAGGCTACGATACTAGCCTCGAGAAATTCCGTTCTCATAATCCGAGCATGTCTATGATTCGCGTTTGTCTTTTGGTACTCGTATGTTGATGTGAGAAAATATTGGTTTTGATGTTGTTGGAAAAATTGATTTTAAAGTTGCATAAAAACTTGGTTTTCAAAAGAGTTCTATTCTTAACGATGTTGAAACTACGAACGCTCATAACTTTCGGCAAGGGCTCGGATTGCCTCGATATCGTCGTGAGAGGTTGTATGACGTGTGATGAGTATGTTTTCCATAGGCGGGCCCGGCTCGGGTTGACACTCGTCCGTGGGTCCCGCGACCTTCCTTTGTACTTTTCTGATGACGTTTGAGAGAGTTTGGTACGACGATTTTCCCGATTCCCAATACGGTCATTTTACTTACTTTTTGAACCTATGATAATGATTTTATGCATATGGTTACTCGACATTTGCGGTTTGTTGGTACATCGTTCGCCGGTTTCGGCGGTTTTGTTGTCGTGCGCACTATGATATATTCGGTGTTATCTGCCGTGTTACGGTTCCGAGACCTCGCCAAAGGGCACGGGTTCCGTTTATGGAGTTATCTTTGATAGCTTATGATGTCGTGATGATGTGTTGCGTTCGGGGTTGTACGGAGATTTGAAACCTTCGGTGTTATCTTGTGTTGTGGCGCCATAGACGGGCGGGCGACCATATTTTCTGTCTCTTTGCATGTTTTCTATTTTGAAAATAAACATTTGGCATTTTGGAAATGTACTTACTTTCGGCCTCGTTTCGAGTGTGACTCGATTATTTACTATCCCCTTTGCATCTCGGTACATATTTCGTGCGAAACAAAAATGTTTCATGCCTCCAACAACGAATTTGGCGACCCGCCGGTCCCAGAGACCTATCTTGTGTTGGAGTGCTCCTTTTATCCGGAGCCTATATTTTGGTATATAAAAAGCATATATGTGTGTGTGGGGGTACGGCGGGGCCTAAGTCATATGATTTGTTGGTTTGTTTAAAATATGTATATGTGGGTTGTGTGCCTAAAATGACCAAAAGGTGTGTTTGTATATTATAAGTGCGCCGTCGGATAGCCTTATCGGCTTTCGATATATGTATATATATGTGGTTGAGTTTGAGATGTGTTATTAGCGTTTGATATTTGTATCGGCATAAGGAGTTGTGTGACTCGGGTTTGACGAATGCGTTTGGGTGCCCAACTCGGGCACTAGTCACGGCTTTACGGGGTTGGGTCGTGACAGGTTTATTGCTGGCTTGCAGCTTAGCTATCAACTATGGGTTTCTAAGTTCCTTGATTGTCATGACTCATGAGTTCATCGTTGCAGTGTAGCCATGAATTTTTCTTTTTATTATTTTTTTATATACTTTTTGGGACTTGGTATAATTAGAAATAAAGGAAAGAAAAGTATATGATGCAATATGAAGTAAAAATACTTTTTTACTTGAGTAATAATATTATAATTAGAAATAAAGGAAAGAAAAGTATATGATGCAATATGAAGCAAAAATACTTTTTTACTTGAGTAATAATATAAAAAGGAAATAGGGATCTAGTAGCTCAGTTGGTTGACTACCTGAACTTTCACCTTATTGGTGAGGATTCGAATCCCCACATTGTAATCCCCTTCCCCATTTCCTCTTCCCCTACCCCATGTAATAAAAACAATTAAAAAAAAAAAAAAGGAAGGTAAAAAGGTAGCTTTAGAAAATAATAGCAAAAATTAAAAAAGCTACCCAAGTTGGGGATTGAGCCCATGACCTTGAGAATACAAATATAACCTTTGACCAGTGCTCCACTCAGCCTATTATGATCATGTGTTCACTTAGTTACTATTAGATATATTTTCAAAATTATACACATAATATATCGAGATTAGTTGAGTGATCATGTATTCACGTGACCCAAAATTTATACACAAATTCGCCCTTGGTGGCCCCGCCAAATAGCAATATGTAAAGTACTCTCACCCTTCTGATTTTGGTTACATAACAAATCTTTTTAAGTTTTTACTATCAAACCACATGAAAAAACAACTGCATTATGAGATATCAACTACAATCAAACCTCTCTATAACAACATCATTGGGTCCGAAATTATGTAGCTGTTATAGAAAATTGTTGTTATACATCTATAACAACATTTGTCATTTAAATAATAGTTGGCTGTTACAGGCAAAAAAGATGCATAAAATCTATTTTTTTATTTTTTAATGTTGTAAAAAAATAACAAATTATTTAAATTTTAAATCTCAAAGATACGAATGCTTCACTAACTAAACATTAAGGAAAGTTAATACAATTTCAATAGATTCATAACTGAATGTATAAAGTTTTAAGCTCTAAGACACATATTTTAAATCTATAGTACTTGAAAATTAAATTCTTTCAAGATTGATGGGGGATATTTTATTGTAGCTTGTATCGCAGAATCCAATCTCTTAATGGTGATATAACGCTTGAATTTACGAAGATTTGCATCTAAACCTTCAGCAAACGGGTATCCAATTACTTTCCCTTGAATGGAATCTAAGAGTTGAACTGTTGAATCTTATAACTCAGTCCAAGTAACAATAGGCTGAGGTTGTTCGTCAGCACTTTCATTGTCGTCTTCGGCTTCCATATTCTCTTGTTCTTCCACTCCAATGACATGGGAAATAATCTCTTCATCAGTGAAAGCTTCAATGATAGGAAGTGTTTCATCAAACTCCACATATGTATTCATATGTAGTAATTTGTCATAACTATAGTATAATAAGATATCAAATTAAATATTTGGTCAAAATCTATATTATTTATTATTGTTAATCATAGATATTCTATTTTTATAAAGATGGTTAATAATTACATTACTAAAAAAAGCAGATAGCTGTTATATGGGGAGTGGTTTTACAAGAGTGTACTGTTATAAAGTTGGATGTTCTTTGTTTTAGGTAAAATGGTGTTATAGAGAAGTAAAATATAACATAAAAAATTGGTTTAAAAAATTCTTAGTTGTTATAGAGAGGAGCTGCCATACACAGATCTTAGTTATAAAGAGGTCTGACTGTATTATGAGCCTTAAAGGATTGGTTGACATCTAATACGTAGACTTACCTTTATCCAAAGCTTTATTAGCATCTCATACTGAGACCTTTTCTAGGGACCTAAAATAACAAATTCCCTTCTATAAGCTTACTAGCTAAAACTTTCTCTAATCTTGGCTGTTGGCAAATATACCAGTAGTAAGTTAGAGTATCTTCAACTTTCTTTTATAGGCAATTTACCTTTGCAGAGCCCTATCAATCTTCTCTATGAGTCACAAAAAATATTTAATCATTGCTGACGCTGTCTAGCAACCAGCATAGAAACTATAATGCTATAACTTACTAAACATGTTATAACACTCATATATTCCTACTTTTGAACAATAATGTAGCTTAGAGTATTTGAAAGTGTATTTCTTTAAATTTTTCAACTGAAAAACTACTATTGAAGATCGGCCAAGCACACCTATGAACAATATCAAAAGTTTGAAAGATATATCAAAACTGATAGATTGCCACATAATGAGCAAAAGTGGTTAAGTATATCTATGAATAACAGAGACACAATTCTTCTCAATTTAGTCATTGGTATGAGGTCATTTGCAAAATGTTAAATATGAAAGCATTGGAACAGACCTAGATATTCTAGTTTTTGAAGTGAATAGACTAATGGTCAGTTAAATTTAATTGGATCTTCTTCCTTTCCTTGCTTTGCATACTAGCTGAACTTAAGCGTATTGCTAAAACAAACATCAATATATAAAAGGAGATCTCATACTGAAAAATTGTTTATGTTGAAACATGACTTTATCAACATCATTTATAATTTACACCAAAGAAGAACCAAATAAGGACCGAAAGAATTCCAAAATAACACAGAGATCGATGCATGCACTCGATTCACAATCTGTAAGATAGGACCTATTCATAATGTTAAGCCATGGAAAGATTAAGTTAAATATATTTTATTTCATGATCATTAACTGGCAACACGTTATTTGGTTTAAGTTTATTCAGTAACTATTATTGAATGAATTATATTGGCGCAAGAAACAAAAAATAATACTATGGGTGGAAGTAAGAACTTCACTGACAGAAATTTCCCTTCACTTTTAAAAATAAAGCACCAATAAAACTCGGAACATACTAAATTGGTCGAATATCCGTGAATTGAAACTTTTACGATCAAGAGGAAAAGTGAAATAGGACGATGATTGTTTGGATTGGGTAAGAAAAGTGAAGAAAGACGATGATTGTTCGTGTGTTTGTGAAGGAATAGTAAAGGACCGAATATGCAGCCGT
Source organism: Lycium ferocissimum (assembly GCF_029784015.1). NCBI lineage: Eukaryota > Viridiplantae > Streptophyta > Magnoliopsida > Solanales > Solanaceae > Lycium > Lycium ferocissimum. The sequence goes on from NC_081343.1 coordinate 59,578,311, forward strand.
TGATCGAGCAGATGAACAGTGAGGAACAAAAGCCACGAGAGAATTGATTTTCAAAGACAATGAAACTAAACAGTGCAACTCTTTACCAAGAGTAGCTATGCCTAAAGATGTGACCATTGGGCTGTTGCCTAGCGTTGCTTTTTCTATAATAGGTATATTTAGGTTTTAGGAGGGTATTTTTGTAATTTAACTTTTAAGTTAGGGATTTCCTGCTTTTTATACAGTGTATATATATATATATATATGAGCAGAACTTAATTACACGTGTTGTTTATATGTTCACAACAAACGTGCAAAATTTGATACTATTTTCATTCGAAATATCTTGTTAAATTGTCTATAAGTTCTAGACTAGACTGATAAAAACTAGCGTATATTGTTTAATCATTCATATTTGACGAATGGAAAAAACTTAATACTATTTTCATCCAATTTATCTTCTTAAAATGTCACAAGTTTTGTTAAATTATTGGCAAATAGTTTACTGTAGTTCAATTATTCATATCTTTGATTATATTCCTTTCTATTCTTGCTAATGAAGATTACCAAGTTAATTATAGGATCTTCAGTTCATTGCCTATGCTTAACTAATATTTTAAATCCAAAATTTAAAGGTTGATTTCTCATATGGTCATTTAATTAGCTAATAGTTATTATCTCAGTAAGTTATATTTTTTTAATTCTAATTTTCTTCAATAACAAAAGTGTGTAAAATAATAACTATTTAGTTGAGTGGTTATATATGAGAAAATCTAATTACCAAGTTTAAAATGTTTTTATCAGTAAGAGAAGCTTCAAGCTAAGGTCATGGAAATTCAAAACGAAAAGAAGGTGCATATAGCTAGTAGAGTCTTTTGCTTATTAATTGATTTACATTAACAGAAGAGAACTCCATGCGATTAAGTTTTTTGCATCAAGTTCACGGTCTAGAAGAGCGCAACTAAGCATCAACTCTTGTACTTCCTTTTTTTAGCAAAGCGAGGAAGGAGGTCTCCCACAATAAATTGTCAGGCAATATTTATTTATGACAAAATTCAAACAGCAAAGTCAGCTGTTTTCTTATTCGGTAGGGAGTTGCAATTTGAGCTCGTGGATTCTCGAAAGACCAAAACAAATTCTCGTTACTTCTATGTAATTAGCTTGTGTGGCACTCGCCAGCACTTCCAAAAAATAGCCACGGAATCGGTGCATTACTTTGAAGTTTGTAGTTTGTATTTCTTGCTTTTCCTGTGCTTGTCTCATATTGTCCATCTAGGATTCTCTCACTTTTTCGGCTTTTGTCTTTTTGAGTTTTGACACGACACTTTTTTAGTGGTTAAGATAGCATAAGGAATCAAATAGAACAGATCAATGTATAGAAATTTGGAGTATCCGTTTACTCTGTGAAATCTTTGATTATTTATCCTATTAGTTGGGATATTTGTAATTATTGGGATGTAAGTTTGGCAGCCGTGTAGAGTTCCGGTATTTAACGTAGAGTTCCCGTATTTAACTTTTTGTAATATGTTCAAGTACCCTATGATAAGGTATATCTCCATTATTTTGATATGGATCTAGATTTATATTTTGGGGACCAGGAATAAAAATTAAAGTAGATTCAACTGTGGGGACCTAATTAAAGATTCTTGGCTTTATACTAGTGGTGGTGGAGCAGGTCACTAGAATAGTTGTTAGGGTCAAGGATACAGTGAATAAGAGTGCTTATATTACATGATAAATTGGATGTATATCCTACTAGTATTGCGCTACATTATTAACACTTATAATATGCAGTGCTCAAATAAATTAATTTTTTATATGGTTTTTGCTAGAAGATAAAAAATCAAGAAAACCATAGCAATGCCAAAATTGTTTGATTTGACATGGTAATTATCTTTGGAACGGCTTCAATAAAGTCTTGGAGCCCATCAATTGCAGTGTTGAATAAATTAATTTATCGGTTTATCAACCAAAGCTGGCTATCCATATAGAAGCCACCAGTTAAGAGATGCACATGAAATTGATCAAGTGATAAGGCCCCCTAATTAATTAAATCTAATTGGATTTCCAACTAATTGCCGCTTTAAATCAATGACATTTGGCTAGATTATATGAGTATGATTTAAGACTCGTTGACCAATTGCAAATAAAGATCCCCGCTGGACTTGTTCGCTTCATTCACATTGATCAAAAGTTAAAGCACAAGTTGAGACGCCGACATACCATGCACTATTTTTAATCAAATGCGAATTTAAAATAAATTTTATGGATTCAACTGAACTTATTGTCTTGGACCCAAAATATATATATATATATTATGCAAGAAAATTTAATATGTATACGTATAATAATGTTATGTTCATTCTGAACCCACTAACTCCAAATTCTAATTTCACTTTTTATTTCTAGCATTAAATGGTTCTTTGACCAGCATTTCTATTAGGCTCGTTTATTAAAAGGTGTTCTTGTAGATTAACTATATGTAAGTACAAATAAAATATTCAGCGAAAGCTTTAATCTTACGAGGAAATACTTTAAGAAGCTTTAATTTCGACATAATCTATGAGCACATCTACGAACAAAACAAAATTATGATTTTTCGTCAAAGACATGTACAGCATGTCGTAGGTTGTTAATATATCGCGTCCACATATCTGAATATTTCATCATTAATCACGGAAATGTCATTAGCTGATAGCTCTACTTTTTGGACTGCAATAAGAGGATAAGTCTCCAGATTCCCACTAGATGAAGAAAGTAGGGACCCCCCAGATAAGTTTTGCCACATGGTTCCACCACGTCACCACCATGGTTTTTAACCCGTGGCTTATTTGTACAAGCTGCACGTACAGATCAACATATTGCTAAGCTGCTTCCCCCTATATATTCTTATTACACCGTCTTGGTTACTTGCTGTCCATACTAGTATTCTCTAACGTTGCCAAAACTAATCCAGAGTACTTGCTCAATCATTTGTGCAACAGAAATGGGTTTTCTAGATCATCTTTCTGAGCTCTTCGAATTCCATCGAGGCACCAGCAAAAGGAGGCTCAGTAAACTAAGGAAAAATGAACTTGAGGTATGTATGCTCATAAATACATGCATGCTTTAATTCCATATATACTACTCAACTGTTGCCTGTTTGATCAAGTTTTTGGAAAGTAAAAGATGCTTGTTTTAGAGATGATCAAACTTTTATTAGTGATTTTGGATAGTAACATGCACAAGCTGAAAAAAGTATGTTACTTCTCAAAAGTACTTTTTGATGGAGAAGTTGAAAAAAGTATGATGCTTCTCATAAATACTTTTTGCAAATTTGCTCAAACATAAATTATTACTTTAATATAAATAAAAGTGTTTTTTCAATTGATTAGTCATAACTCAAACTTTTAATCTCCAAAAGTTCTTTTTTCTCGAAAAATACTTCTGATGAAAACATTTTTCAAAGCAAATTTGGAAAGTTTGGCCAAACAGTACATAGAATACTTAATCTTACTTCCTCTGATATATTAAATTTGTAGATAGTGGAGATAAGAGTGAAAATGGACTGCGAAGGATGTATAAGGAGGGTGAGGAAGTCGGTAGAAGGGATGAAAGGAGTAACGAAAGTAGAAGTGGAACCAAAACAGCACAAGCTAACAGTAACTGGTTATGTGGATCCAGATAAAGTGTTGCGACGAGTAAGACATCGTACAGGAAAGAAGGCTGAGTTCTGGCCATACGTTCCTTACGATCTGGTGGATCATCCTTACGTACGTGGTGTTTATGATAAGAAAGCTCCAGCAGGATACGTTCGCAACGCCTATGATAACCCGCAGACTGCAAGCCTTGCGAGGGCGAGCTCTACTGAGATCAACTATATTACTGCGTTCAGTGATGAAAATCCACAGTCATGCATGATTATGTGAGAAACATGTCCAGTGGCTTGGTTCATTTCGAGCTCTAACGAGAAGTACTGGCAGATACAAATTAAAAGTTGGTGCTTAGAGACTTCTGGATCCTGACCCCCTGAAGAGAGTGATGCATGCAATAAATTAACTAGTCGATGTAACTTGTAATTATTAAGGTTGTTAATTAAGGTAACTTATTTTAATTTGTATGTGTATTAAATACGATGACAGTCAGCAGTTGTATCATATTATATAAGTTTGAAGTTATACATGGTTCACCACTTGAATGAACCTGTATTGATCAATTTATTCATGAGTATTGAGTTATTAATTGTCAAACTAATCCTAATATATTCGATTTCTCTCTCATGGGAACCTGGGTTGCGTTGCAAATTACATACTACTACTAATTTAGTTTGGGCGCTACATGGGAATAACGAAAATAAATCTAATAAAGATGATATATTATGCTTTAAATTTCTAATTTCATACATAATGACCAGCTAATAAATTATGATATATTATACTTTAAAGGCAAAAACAGCCAAAAGAGGAAAATAATTTCAACTCGTGCAATTTAAATGACAAACTGGCAACTTGTTCAGATCAAGGAACACTAAAGAGATTAAGGCCGTTTGGATGGGCTTAAAAACGAAAGGAATTTTGGAGTTGGAGTTGCAACTTATTTTTTTTGGCTTATAAGTTGTTTTATAATAAGTTTTTGAAATTATATCAATTTTTTTGTGAAATATAATTATAAAAAAATAAAAAAGTAAAATAAAATATTGGTGAGATAAAAATTGTGCCTTTTCAAGGAATTGTTCATTCAGTGGAAGACATGAAAGTCCAATCAGCTTATGCAATTTAAGTGAAAAACTGGCAACTTGTTCAGAAGTATCACTTTCCATTTGAGTTGGCATGTGTTAAGCTATACATATGTTTGTTGCCAACTAGAAAAGGTAAAGCCGGCCGTGCAATGCACGGGCCCCATTACATTCTCAAAAGTAAAAGTTTCATGCTTAATTTTTTGTTAATAGGGCGATATTTTGCCCTTTTTCTTCTTTACTAACTATTTTAACATGAAGAAATCAGATAGCATTTATGGATAAAAAAAACTTGGAAAATAATAAAATTACCTACTTAATAACAATAAAATATGGTTGAATTTTGAAACAATAACATAAAATTTAAGAACTTTAAATAATTAGATTGTAAACAGTGATGTAGTTACCATTTTAAGAAATAAAATTTAGTTATTCAGCAGCAAATAATAAGCGATTATATCATGGTTCATGTATTTTCATTTGATTTACAATTGAACGTCGTCTTTAGTCAAATCTCTTTATAATGATGTCATTTGTCTCAATATTTTTTGGCTCAATAATGAAATATTATTATATAAAACTCTTTAATACTCAATGCATAACAAAAAACTAAAATGAAAAAAAAAAAATTGTCATTCCTCAATTTAATTTTGGGAATCCTCGCCGGGATAGAACGATACTTGCCAAAACTTCCGTTTCTGTTAATTAAAGAAGCAATTGTTAAAGTAGATTTCACCAAAGACCGTTGGTCCTGTCTTCTTTTACCTTTTGAATACCTAACATATTATTATATAAAACTAACACTTCAAAAAAAAAAAAAAATTTTCGGCTATTTACTTTTGCTTTACTCGATTCTACTCTTTTTTAACTTTTTGAATCTTTTTTTTTTTTTTTAACGTTGTATCCTTTTCTTGATACAGCCTAACATAAATAGAGTGGAAAAATAATTTTCTCAATTTAAGCTTGTATTTTTATTAAAAACTATAAGTTACAATTATAATTCATTTTCCTTTGTTTCCTTTTCTAACACAATGTATGTTGTGATAAATTTTAAATCCGAAATTGAGCTCAACGGTAAATTGAACAAAATTTTGCTTAAAATAAATAAAATGTTGATGAAGTACTTTTATTTCAAGACAATAAACCCTTTTTTTGTGTCGAAAAATATGTTTACTTTTGATATGCAAAAGCAATTTTAACTTCAAGATTTCTCATTTATCTTGAAAGATATAATTTATAGCCACACAAATATATATGACGGTATTTAAATCACAAGTTTGAAGTGATTTTCTTTTTTAAGCTTTGTGTCTAGTAAAAAATGATGTCATAGAGAGAATACCAAAATTACGAAATTGAATGTGTTGTAATTTTATAATATTACTTGTCCTACCAATTTAAAACATTAATACACAATTCTTAATTCAAATACTTACATGTAGAAAACTACATTAATCTTAATGAATGTAACATGGTATCAATTGAAATCTAACATCTAACATTATGATATATGTGATAATAATCAAACAAAAACCACAAACTTTTCAAGATAATTAGCACAAGGCTAAATGGCCACGTGGCTATGAAAGAGAAAAGTAAAAAAGAAGTGGTAATAAAGGCCGCAACATGGAAGTGATGACATGATGACATAATATAAGGGCAATTTGGTGAAGACACATAAAAGTTTCTTCAACAGTAGCAGTGTCTTTTTTTTCTTCGGAAAAGGCTCAAATATGTCTATCAATTCTTGAAAAAATGGGCCATTTACTTTATGCAAATGCAATTTTAACTTAGTTTACTCATTCCTCTTTTAATAGAAAATATCATTTTTTCTTGATACAGATTTATTTTTTAAATAAGTGGAAAATGATTTCATCTGTTTGTTGTATTTTCATTAAAAAGTCATGGTTTTACAATACCATATATGACATGGTTCTAACTAGATTATGGTTGTGGATGGGTAAGGTGTATACATCGGATTTTTTATTAATTTGGTATGAAATTAAAAACTGGTTTAATTAAACAAAATTTTGCTTAAAATAAATAAAATTTTCATGATACATATGTGATATTATAAAACCACAAACTTTAATGAAAAATAACGTGGATGAGTCATTTTGAAAGAGAATAATAAAAAAAGCAATTTTAACTTGATGAGATTTTCATTTTATCAGCTTGGAAGTTCGATGACATAAATGGGCAATTTGGCGTAAAACACATAAATTTTCAGTTGAATTCTTTTTTATTTTTTTTTTGCCTATCATTTTATGTCGTTTTTAGTGAAAATGATCGGACTGCCCTCCAAATCCCAAGCAGCATGTTGACTTGGTGCCTACTAACTCCCTCTCATTAGATAGTAAAAAGGGTACTTACGTGTAGAAAAACCACATTAATCTTAATGAATGTAACATGGTATCAATTGAAATCTAACATTATGATTTATGTGATAATAATCAAACAGAAACCACAAACTTTACAAGATAATTAGCACAAGGCCAAATTGCCACGTGGCTATGAAAGAGAAAAGTAAAAAAGAAGTGATCTAAAGGCTGCAACTTGGAAGTGATGACATGATGACATAATATAAGGGCAATTTGGTGGAGACACATAAAAGTTTCTTAGCAGCAACAGTAATTTTCTTTTCAGCCAATCATTTTATGTCATTTTAGAGAAAATGACCAGACTGCCCTCCAAATCCCAAGCAAGCATGTTGATCTACTGCCTGCTAACTCCCTCTTAATAGATACTCCCTCCGTCCCATTATAAGTGTTCACTTTAATTAAAAATATGCATTTTAAGAAATTAATAATATAATATGCTAAATTATTCCTATATAATAAAAATAAATTATCTTTTTCTCTTGATTAGAGCATTTGACATTGGAAATTCAATTTTTTTGATCAGAACGTCAAAAGTAGTATTCGCTTAACGTTGAAGATCCATTGATTTGATCGATTAAGTATCTATGTGGTTTTCCAATCATCATTTAGATATTACTTTAACTTGTTATTTTTTGTCTAAGAGTAGAGTTGGAAAAAGCTGAGTGCAAATTATATCTTGGTTTTGGAAAATATAATTATTGTGGAATAATTTTTTTAGGTATTTTAATTGACTTATTATTTGACGGAGGGAATACTAGTAGAATGTCACCCTGAGCTAGAATCAACTTGATAAGGTTCATAACTGCATTATTTATGATTTTTTCATTTATAGATAAGCGACAACAGAATTATCTTTTCAGGCATAGTTTGTATTAGAATACAAATTATATTTACGTTGAGCTCGCTTCCAGAAATATATATAGTTATCGTTGTCCTCTTACGTTCATGAGCTTCTTATTCATTCTTTTTGAACAATGCCGAAGGAAAAATCCAACTAAAAAAATCACGTCGAGTTTATGATACTATGATAATAAGATTCGAATAGACGATTTTCATCACTTGGTAGCTTACTTTCAAGTCACTACTAAATGACCATTTATAGTAATAATCGACTTAAAATAAATTTGACTTATTTACTAAAATACTAGTTTAGAGGTTTTGTGTATGTCCGTCAAAATTCGGATAAATCAATTAACCCGCTTAACAAATGATCGATGAGATCTAATTGATTGATTTGACAAGTCTTTCTATATAATCTTTGAATTTTGGGTTATTTCTTTAATTCTCCTTTCATCCGCCTTCTAGGATTTCCCATTGAAAATAGAACTGATTCATCGATTCTAACTCCTAAGTCAATTTTTTTTTTCAAGTATCAAGTTATAATGTTAAATCAAATTTATTTAAGTGCAAGGCCCGCTATATAAGCTACATTAATTTCAGGTTTGTTTGACCAAGAAAACAGATATTCTTTAGATATTTTTTTCTATCTTTTAAAAAATATATTTATCAACTACTTAGATCGACTTTGGAGTTCCATCTCAAAGTGTAAGGCTGATTTGATTAGGTTCTATCTCGAAGTGTAAGGAAATCATCAACCTTTCGTCGTTCATCCCGCCTACATATAGGTTTCTGTATATAAGCTTAAACATGGACAAATGAATTGACTATTATTACCATATTAATTTACTTCATGACATGAAGAAACTAGTAATACTTCTTAATTCAATCCCTTTTTCTTATGTTATTTGACATTATTACTTAATTAGAAAATCAAACAGTATTTTCTATATTTTTACGAGACCTTTGTATTACTCTTAAAATTAATAGTTCTAATAATGTAATATAAAAGAAATATAAATTTTAAGAATAATTCTAATAATGTAATATAAAAGAAATATAAACATTCAATGTCTGAAACTATAATTACAGCAAAGGAGTTTGACATTGTACTCTGATCTCCTTTTATCTCCAAATTTCATCACCATTCTCCATATATATTTAAGAAAAAAAAAAAGTCAAAAGAGCAAATAAATGAAAAAGGAAACGTTTTTTTGCACGGATTGCCCTTCATATGGACCGGTCTTAATTACTTTTTGCCGCTCAAATTGCTGGTCTTTTATTTTTGCTTCCACTTCTCATTTAATGAAAATTTGTAGCCAAAGTTTCTTTATTCGTTGGTTTATGAAATTAGAGATTCTGGGTTCAATCGCCAGCAAAGGTGATGAATTCGTTGTTTTCTTAACATAAAAAATTTGACAAGCAATAAGTTTAGAAAACCTTTGTCTTGTCCGACACAAATTCTGTAGGAATTAAATTATCCGGCATAAGTAGTGCGGTAACTAATTCGCAATACATAAGTTATAGAAATTTTGCTTTGTCCGACAGAATTTCTGTAGCAATTAAATTTTCCGGCAAAAGTTGTGTAGTGCCGAGTGAATTAGTTACTGAACATCTTATTGAAAATTTAATTCGTGTAGAATTTATGCCTCATGAAATTAGATGAGTAGGCAATTTTATTTTTTTTGGATGTCAGAGACATTTTCAATTTTTTTTTTTATTATTTGAAACCAGAGGACAAAAGTTAAAGATCAGAGATTTGAGTGACAAAAATTAAAGACCACCCAAGATAGGGTCATTCGTGCGAATGACACGAAAGGAAATGGGACTCTTGATCATTTTTTTGCGCGGATTGTCCTTCTTTTGGAGTAGTCTTTAATTTTTGGCCCTCAAATTACTGGTCTTTAATTTTTTCCTTCACTTATAAAAAAAAAATCAAAAATATCAGGTGTTTCAGTTGAACTAAAGCAGTAGTAAAAAAAAAAAAAAATCACAAGATAAGGCTTTGAGAAAAGTCTATCTTATGCGGCATAAGTTGTCTCAAGGCATAACTCAAAAAAATCGCCTCAACGCAACCCATGTCGTATCGGCGATAAATTTAGTTATTCCTTAAAAATAACCTACTGCATTGCTTTAAGACATAACTAAGCCTTATAAGGTAACTTTTGTCGGATCCGATAGAACTTTAGTTGTATCTTGAGGCAATCTATGTCGCATAAGATAGATTTTTTCAAAAGCGTTGCCTTATAATTTTCTTTATTTTTATGCCTAAATTGAGATTCAAACCCTCGGGACATTGAGCTACGAAAATTAAAGACCACCCGAATAAGCGCATTCCTGCGAATTGCCCACTTTTGACCCCTGACCCGGAAGAGGAAAAAATTAGAAATCGGGTTTTAACGTTTAACAGAGTTTGGAATCAAACTTCGAATTGCACGAGCACTCCAATACAGAAAAGGAAAGGACCCTCACTAGCAGTTCCCCCAAATTTGCAACGAACAATCCAAAATATGATAACTAGTGGAATTGAAGACGAAGAGAAATGGCTTGCCGCTGGGATCGCCGGCCTTCAGCAGAACGCTTTTTACATGCATCGCGCTCTTGTATATCCCCTCAAAACCTCTATACTCAAAATTTGAGATTTTTTTGCATTCAAAACCCCTAATTTTGTGATTTTCAGGATTCGAACAATATGAAAGATGCATTGAAATACTCTGCTCAGATGCTTTCTGAGCTCCGAACTTCCAAGCTTTCTCCTCATAAATACTACGAGCTATGTAAGTGATTTTCACTGATCTGATTTGCTCTTAGTTGGAAATTGGAAATCCTTTTGACTGAAGTATTGGGATTGTGCGGTTTGATTTGTTTAGATATGCGCGCATTTGATGAATTGAGGAAGTTAGAGATGTTTTTTAGGGAGGAGACAAAGCGTGGCTGCTCTATTGTTGAGTTGTATGAGCTCGTGCAGCACGCTGGCAATATTTTGCCCAGATTGTAAGTTGTTATGGCGATCCACTTGTATGCTCCGATTTCTGAAAGCTTAATTGTGTCTTTGAGTTCTCATAAGATAATTTGATATTTTCGTGTATGATGGACTTATCGAAGGAAAGGAACTCGAGATGTTTTTTAAGGAAGTTCTAATCCAGTTTCGAATTAACTGTCTAATTTTGTTTTCCGTTTGGTTTAGAAGTGGAGTATGCAAATTAGGCCAAGTGTTGCAAGACACTATAGCGTAATTTGAAATATACTAGTGTTTACCTTTTGCGTTTTAATCATATTGTAAATATTCCATACTACTGTTTGGTCATCAATGGAATCTTATTTTACTGATAAAAATAGGGTTTGCTAAAAATTGCAGTGTTAGTTTAAATATTTCAAATGCTGAATACCAAACAAATAGTAAAGCACATACTATCTGTTAACACCAAAAGTTTAGCACCAAAATGGGTTAGTCCAATTGGGGTTCAACCTATATGGATCTAGGGAAAGGCTACCACTTGGACGTTTCAGTCCTTACAACTCAGAGTCTAATTAGACTAGACTAAAAACCAAGTGCAAAAACAACACTTCCACATTAAGCAGAGAAGTTACCACATCTGACTAAACCTCATGAGTTGTTCGCCACAAGGAGGACCTGGTCAAGTAATTACTTCACCACAACTTGGGAAGCAAGCGCAGTTGGCCTAGTACTACCAATCACTTGATTACATTTTGGTCCATTTTCTCCATGTTTTGTTTAGAACTCAGTTTTTTTTTTTTGAATGCAAGTTTCACTGCTCTAGCAGTTTGGAAACTGGGAATCTGCTAGACGTTGCATTTAGAGTATTTGTAACTGGAAAATGTCTCATAGATATGTGAGTATTAAGAAAGCAAGCCATAGGGTAATTAGCAATAGGCCAGCATCCTTTTTCTTTTCTTTTTTGATAAAGTAAATAGGCTGGTATCCTTTTACAGTAAACTTACCAAATCTTTTGTGAACTGGTGATTGCTTTTCAAACTGGGAGGGATTTTTTAGATATTATGCTTGCTTTGCAGTAATTTTAGATGGGCAGACAGAACAGGAGGTTGTCACAAGTATAGCTGAAGACCTCAAGTTTCCCATCCAGGGATGCTGAGATACAAATTCAACTTGTCTCAAATTTGCATTATAAATTTTTTCTTGATAAGATAATATTTTGTTGATGTCCTGGGGTAGTGGAACCCTGTACACAAGTAGTAGACCAAAAGATAGGGAACCTATTGCATTACTAGTATAAGAGGGCTGATTGCATTCAAGATCATGATACAACGTCGAATGGTGGAACTGTTGTAAGGACACTTTATGCGATTATTCCTTTGGTCTTCGGTTATGTACCTTGAATAAAAAGAATACTAATACTGTTATAAGAACACTTGATTTCATTATTCCTTTGGTCTTCAGTGATGTACCTTATTTATATTAAAGAGAAATGCTAATATGGTTAGAAGGGCACTTGATTTTATTATTCCTGGGATCTCGGTTAAGAGATTAAGAAAATGTGCACTCAGATTTGTGCTACTAGTAGACAAGTCACTGATTGCCTCCTTAAGCTTATGCTAATTCTGTTCTTATATCACTTGCATGTCAGTATTTTCATGGTTTTTATCCCTGCTTTTTCTTCCTTAGGTATCTCCTTTGTACAGTGGGGTCAGTTTACATTAAATCAAAGGAGGCTCCTTCCAAGGATATTCTCAAAGATCTGGTGGAAATGTGTCGTAGCATACAACATCCATTACGTGGGCTCTTCCTAAGGAGTTACCTTTCCCAAGTCAGCAGGGATAAACTGCCTGATATAGGATCTGAATATGAAGGGTAAGGGCATCACCCAGCTGCTTTATCATCGATTTTGGTATATTATTATGCATCAGATGCCCGAATTAGATGGGTTACCTAGCAATGGTCTAGTTGCAAAGTTTACGCACTTTTGAAGAAAATCACAAAACTTTAGTTGGATACCCCTGACATGCTGTTCCTTCAGGGATGCTGACACTGTCATGGATGCGGTAGAATTTGTGCTCCAAAATTTCACAGAAATGAACAAACTTTGGGTGCGAATGCAGCATCAGGTTGGTTTAAATGTCTGTGAATGTTGTAACTGCTTTCATACTTTGACATGAATAATGAATGCCTGCATGTCATGAAGGTAAAACAAAATCAATAGGGCATACTTTGTGGTCATGCAGGTGTTTTAATTCTTCTGAATGATACCTACTCTTTGCTGATGAGTTGAGGCTTGCGTCGGGCTTTCTGGTCTGCAGGGACTTGCACGGGAAAAAGAAAAACGTGAAAAAGAAAGAAGCGAGCTTCGCGATCTTGTAATGAGCTGTTACTTAGGCATGATTACTAGCAACTGAAATAAGCAACGGATGTGCACACTTATGTGAGGATTTTCGTTTTGCTCTTATATTGGTAGGTGGGGAAGAACCTGCATGTTCTAAGTCAAATTGAGGGCATTGATCTTGATTTGTACAAAGATATGGTGCTTCCAAGAGTTTTAGAGCAGGTAATTTACCTCTGGTGGCAGTCCAGTTTATCATACTTATTTAAGTCAAAGTTTTTACAATATTCTAACTCATGGCATACCTCATGTTATGTTTAGGTTGTCAACTGTAAAGATGATATTGCACAGGGATATTTGATGGATTGCATCATTCAAGTCTTCCCTGATGAGTACCACTTGCAAACTCTTGAAACATTACTAGGTGCTTGCCCCCAGTTTCAGGTATGTCAGATTGTTCTTAAAATGGGATTTTCTTTAACTGCAATAGCAAACAGTAGAAGCAAAAAATGTCATGCCTGGTGGTCCCAGGGGTGTGAGGTTGGTTTACCATAAGCTAACCTTTGCGTTATTAGACCAACAATTTGGTTACAGAACAATGCACTTCGTTTCTAATGCTACAAGATAGGTTAGCAACTTAACAGATCAGTCATGCAAAAGTTTGAAATTCTTATACCAATCAAAAATAAAAAATCTTAGACCGGATCTGCATCACTTATGAAGTTTGTTGTAAAATAAATTCTTGCCACTTGTTTGTTTTATACTATCTCTGTGACAGTTCTAAACAGTGGAAATCAATGTTCTTTATGATCAGAACTTAACCTAACGAGACTATTTGCTATGCCATTTGTGTTATCAGGTGATTTCCTATGTCATTTATGTCTTTATTAAAAATTTATGTCTTTGTGTCTTCAGCCATCTGTTGATATCAAGACGGTGCTTGCTCGTCTAATGGAAAGGCTTTCAAACTATGCTGCTTTAAGTGCAGAAGTTAGTAACAAATTCAAACTTCTCCGGAATTAGAGATTTGTACCTTGCGGTTTCTGAATAATTTCTTCCTGCAGGTCTTACCTGAGTTTTTCCAGGTTGAAGCTTTCGCGAAACTAAATAATGCTATAGGCAAGGTAATTGAAACTGCTATATGGATTCTGGAATGCTTTGAGAAGACAGCTTTTTCATATCCTGGATTTTCTACCTCCACCTTGTAGAGATTTAACGTATATAAAGTTTTAGAATTTCAACAACAGATACTTATTGACCAGCAATCATTGTGTTCTCCCTTGTTGGAGATTCAGCTAAATCTAGGAAATAAAGTATTTTCATAACTTCATAGCAGAAAGTTTCATTCGGGGAGATTATCATTTGTCACAATATAGATTAATAACATTGTACCTTAGTCATGACCTGATGATTCTGATCTGTTCTCCATGTGAGATATTGGACCAGAAAGCTTTCCAAGACATTCTTGGTTGTTTTGTTTTTTCTAGAATAAAGAACAATCACTGTTGTTTTCTGAAAGGAATTAATATGGTTTTCAGAGAACAAAAACTTTACGAAAAGGCTGTCACGAAAACAAAAACTGACTCTTGCAGAAAACAAAAACTGACTCGTGCAGAATCATATTGAATGACAGACATTGTTTTCCACAAAAAACAAAACGAACATTCCGTAAATGAACTGAATAACATGACTTTAAAGTCCTTGCACCAAGGTTTTTCCCCCTGATCCGTAATGAAATTTAGTTATGTATATTTTCTTGGATTATAATGATGGGCTTCGTTATGCCCGTCTCTCCGTTGATGCAGGTGATAGAGGCTCAAGAAGACATGCCTATTGCCGGAGCAGTGACTTTGTATTCATCCCTTTTGACATTTACTCTTCAAGTCCACCCTGATCGCCTTGATTATGTAGATCAGATTCTGGTAGATTCTCTCTCTCTCTCTCAATAACTAGTTGCCATAGGCTTTATGGTTCTACGTTTTATGTTTTCATGATAAGTTTATTAGTATGTTGCTTTTTCCGCATCCAAAATGAACATGTGAAATTTATAAAGCAGAACACAAAGACAAGATACGTTGAAGCTGAAACTTTTCTTCCTTTGAAAGCTATGTCAATTTAGACGGATTTCTGATCTGCCTGGTTCATGTGGAGCCTGTAATGATCACACTCTTATTTATTTCTAGGGTGCATGCGTTCAGAAACTTTCTGGACAAGGAAAGCTCAAAGATAACAAAGCAACAAAACAGATTGTGTCCCTACTAAGTGCCCCTCTGGAGAAGTATAAGGATATAGATACTGCGCTAAAGCTGTCAAATTATCCTCGTCTTATGGAGTATCTTGATGATGCAACTAGTAAAGAGATGGCTAATGTTTTGGTTCAAAATATTCTGAAAAATAAGACTTGCATTTCAACTGCTGAAAAGGTTTGATTCTAGTTAATTTTGTGTATTGCTTACAAGTATTTCCTTTTGGTACTTGAAATTACTGGTCTTGTCAGGTTGAGGCACTTTTTGAGCTAATGAAAGCGCTGATTAGAGATTTGGATGAGGATGTTAATGATGAGGTGGACTGGAAACTCTCTGCTTGGTTAACACTTTCCTTAGTTCTTAGTCTCATATTTTCCTTGCATCCTTACTAGGATGCTATTAAAATTAGTTTATGTGTGCCTTTCCACTTTTCAGCTTGATGAAGATGATTTCGCAGAAGAGCAGAATTCTGTTGCGCAGCTTATTCAGATGCTTCACAATGACGATCCCGAAGAGATGCTGAAGGTAATTATGATTTACTTTCTTTTAAATTACTTGTATACTCCTTTGAGGGACAGCCTCTGTACTTGTTATTGCTGAAAAATGTGTCCTTGTAGCATAATGTTTTTGCCTTTTTGGATTGAGGTTGGTTAAGAGTATTCTTATGCATGTCTTGCTGGAGCATGTGTACTTATTTTTCTTCCCTTTTAATTTCTCTTAGCTTATTGCCAGCATGTGGATTCATGAGACATTACAAAGATACTTGTTTTTTTTTTTGGCTAGCAACATTACAAAGATACTTGTTTTCTCATTGAGTATTAGTTTCTACCCTTCACCAAAAGTTGAAGATCGTGATTTGATTGGCAGAAAAAAAGAGAGCAGGAAGGCCGTTTAGTTTTTTCCTTTTGTTTCTTTAGGTAAATGGTTTAAAAGTGGGTTTGGTGTATTATTAGAATATTCAAACAATAATCTGTATAGTGTCAAAAATATATTTCTAGAACAATGGTCATTGCTGTTTGACATCCCAAAGAAGTAACCAGGAATATGGATTTGGGATAGAATTCTATTTATCATCTTTCTTTTAAGTCATTTTTCTTCTATGACATGCTTCTTCAATATCAATATCTAACAAAGATTTATATTTGCTCGTGCACTGTCACAGACGCGCACGCGTGCAGTCACAGTCTCACAGAGCTAGATAGAAGCGTTGAAAACATCTTGTCTAGATTACCTGTTTGGCCATAAAATTTATTCACTTTTTTCCGAATAATTCTTCACTTTATTTTGAAAATCAGTGTCTGGGGATGAAAACTCCAAATTCAATTTGAAGGTGGATTCCGAATTTGGAAAACAACTTATAACTTGTTTTCCAACTCCATCTTCATAATTCCAAATAAAATGCTCTCTTCTCTCCTTCGCAAAAAGTATAACCAAACACAACTCCAACTTCAAAAATTCCAGTAAAGTGAAAAATATTTGGTTTCTATGGCCAAACGCCTACTAGGTAAATCACTACCTCTTGCAAGAAAAGACAATGATATTCTCTATTATCCTCTTAAGTTTCTAACACTGGAAGAGAATTTTAAGTTGGTCATGACACTTAACAGATAAATATGAAAAACAATAAAATGAAACATTGGCATTTCCATTTGATTAAAATGGAAGGAAACTATGTGTGAATCAATTGCTGTAACATGGGCTTGTTGTGTGTGGGCTATCTCCAGGACATGTTATGCGAGGTCCATCTTGTGTGGAGGAGTCTGCACCTTCTCAGCCTTGTATCCATGTGCATACAAGCCCAGCTTGTAACTAAAATGAACAGCTAATGGCTCCTGGCTCTGGGGTTGTTCCCATTTTCTTTTATATGATTGTTTATGCTCAAGACAAGACATGCATCTGATGATACTGTTGTATGATTTGCTTCTATGTGGCTGCAATGTTTGTTTTCCTAGTTGTACATGTTTCAAGTGTTAAATGGTTTGCTATTTCATTGAATTGCAGATGATTTGTGCTGTGAAGAAACACATTTTGACAGGAGGGCCAAAGAGACTTCCCTTTACCATCCCTCCCCTTATTTTCAACTCACTTAAGGTTTGAATCCGCAACTTCAGGGCTATAAAAGGATTCTGGTGCTCAATGTTTTTTGACTTTTCTTTGCGCAAAGCTAATTGAAGGAGAATTGTGCATATGTAGCATGTTGGGATGATCGAACAACAAAAATAGTATATTATCCTCTCCCTCCAAAATGGTCCCCATTAAAGAGAAGAAAGAGAGGATAGAGTTTCTTCGCAAAAAGTATTGACCTACTTCTGTTGCGCTGCTGATGTATTTTCTTTTGTTTCTAGTTTGTTCGGCGACTACATAGTCATGATGAAAATGCTCCTGAGGAAGAGGCATCTGCTATGCCTAAGAATTTTTTTCAGATTCTGAATCAGGTATTATAACATAATGGGGATCTTATGTTATTGGTGTAAATCTTTTTGTATGAGTTGTGTTGTCAGTCTGGTAACTCGTTTCTCTTCAAGCTGTTATGACAACCTCCATTATCTGCAGAAGAAAAAGAGAAAAAGTTTCAGCTTTTCTTATTCTTCTATTCCTTCTTTATTTAGCTTGCCTTCCTTCATTTGCAGTATTCATACAATCTACCATACTTAAGAATGTTTTGAGGTAATTGTGTTACTTATAAGCTGTCGTTTGTTCTAGATTATTGAGGCTCTCTCAATTGTTCCAGTACCCGAACTAGCGTTGAAGTTGTACTTGGAGTGTGCTGAGGTACAGGATTTCCCTTCAAACTTGTGGAAGCTAGTTCATGTCTGTTTTTTCACTGACAAGCAGTTGTATCTGTTGCTCAGGCTGCCAATGACTCTGACCTAGAGCCGGTGGCCTATGAATTTTTCACTCAAGCCTATATACTATATGAAGAAGAAATCTCGGTAGTATTTGTTTTCTTATGTCTCAATTTTATATTCTGGAATTCCTGACATGCTACATGCTTTTGTGAAAGCTTTAGTTGATTTTCTAATATTAATTCAATTGTTTGACAGGACTCTAAAGCACAGGTGACTGCAATACACTTGATAATAGGGACTCTTCAGAGAATGCACATCTTTGGAGTTGAGAACAGAGACACGTTAACGCACAAGGCCACGGGGGTAATTATTTTAGCATCTCCTATTTTCTTATGCTGATTTTCACTACAAATAAATTCTGACCACTCTTTCCCCTTTTTTACCCTCAAGTACTCTGCAAAGCTCCTGAAGAAACCTGATCAATGTAGAGCTGTGTACGCTTGTTCACATCTTTTCTGGGTTGATGATCAGGAGAATATCAAGGATGGAGAAAGGTTCATAACTATGCCATGCATATTTAGGGGATAAAATATGCGTTCAAGTCTTCTAAGGCTCTTTTGGAGTTCCTTTTGGTTTCATGCTTCTCTGTTGCCCCCTTACGTGTTACTGTTTTCTTCTTTTGATCCAGGGTTTTGCTTTGCTTAAAGCGGGCCTTAAGAATTGCAAATGCTGCTCAACAAATGTCCAATGCAACCCGAGGCAGCAGTGGATCGGTCTTGCTCTTTATAGAAATTCTAAACAAGTAAACCAACTCTTGTGACTCCTTTTCATTTTACCTTCTCAAGCATTGCTCTTTTGGAAGTCATTCACAATAGAATCATTTGTATGTTAACAGGTATCTATATTTCTTTGAGAAAGAGGTCTCACAGATTAATGTTGCCTCCGTCCAGAGCCTGATTGAACTAATCACAACTGAAATGCAAAGCGAAAATACAACAGCAGATCCTGCAGCAGATGCTTTTTTTGCAAGCACCCTGCGATATATCCAGTTCCAGAAGGATAAAGGTGGTGCAGTTGGCGAGAAATACGAGCCCATCAGGCATCAAGTCATAATTAAATAGAGCATTCTCCCGCGGAAATTGCATTCTTGGGTGTCACAGAAGCAGAACATTTTTCTTACAGCTACAAAATTGATTCCTTTTCACTCGCTCTAGAGAAAAATGCATTTGACACCGGGCTAGCAGAAGCAGCTGCAAAGATAAGTATATTGTGCTGTATATCTTAATAAAGATTGTGATTGTTGTAACAATTTTCTCTCCAGCTATGACTTCGAGTGCCTGCCACTGGCATTATTTATTTTTATTTTTTTTGGTTGGGGGTGGGGGGGATAGATTTTCTTTTGAGGTGGAGAGGAGTGGGGAGGTAGTTCATGAATATCTAGTTCAAAATGTGATTATGATAGGTACCAGAATAATTTGTCCTTTAGTTTTGGATAACACGCTCTATCCCATTTGAACTTTGAGCATTTCATAGATTACCAATGGTAATTGGAGCAATCTTTTGGTGGAATATATCACAAGGAAGTTTTCATTTGAACCAATCAATTTTTGGTATGAGCCTATGAGGCTATTATTGCTGATTAATTATAAAAAGTTTAATCTTTCAGAAAATTTGAACTACGCTTTTCATAAACTATGACCTTTTGCTAGCCTAACATTTACACTTTGATATATTTGAAAATCTGGCAGAGCTGTGGGGTTAATTTTCACCGTCTCTCTTTTCTCGTTCACCTCCCTGTTCCCCTAATGTAATGGAGTAAAGAATAAGAATAAAAATGTGTTAATAGGAGTATCTTATTATTAAAGAGGTTATCTACTGGTGTACATGTTCGTCTACAAAAGCATCACACAGTTCTCTTGGCAAGAACTTATTATTGAAGAGGTATATCCCGTAGGAACTCAAAAGAACATTTCAGTAACATGAAATACATGTAGGATCATCATTAGGACCAATCATACTTGCCGACCATAGCTGAACTGATCGGATTAACCAACCAAAGTTGGCTTCAGTCTTTGTGTATTGCAAAAGCCCTAGTAACGGTCGATAGTAGAAAGTCATAGCAAATCCAGTAGCTACTTGTACTAAAAAAAAAAAAGTAAGCATATTTCCCCCCTAAACAATAAATATATTGACGTGGGGAGGAACGTATTTACTAGTTATATCATTCGCAATTGCTTGAATCGAGACGTTCTTCGAACCAATCATATACTTTATTGAGATAGACGGAACTCCCCCTCCAAGAACTGTATATGAGAATTTCATCTCGTACAGCTCAAAGCAAAAACACGTAAATACTAGTTGCAACAAATATAGAATAGAAAGTTTTAAATTTAATAAGTTCTGATCCCACTTCTTTGGAAAGTCCGAAAGATATATATTGCGTGTAACGACAACTTAAATCTATCCCCTCTCCATTTGCTTATATATTTCTAAATGGAAAAATCTTCCCAAAGGTTTATGTTTAAGGAAGAAGCAGTGTGGTTTGATACATTTAGCCTTTAATTTAGTAAGGTATTTCTTGTCCTTGACAGAATCTGACTTGATACATTCCAATCTCAATCATGTACATATGACTTGAAGGAAGGATTACATCATCAACTTAATTACAATTCTCTTGTTTAATAAGAAAAGAAAGTAAAATCACCCTTTTATTTAAAACAAATCCCGAGATTTAAATACATCCAAACTGCCACCCATTCTCATTTTTTAGCAGCCGTTCTCCTGAACATATTATATATTGGCCCCAGAGCAAGAAATTCGTGTTTGTCACAAAACAGAGCTTTTCTTGAAGACCTCAGACTCAGTTCATAGCATACTTTTGAGTCCAACTGCGAGCCATTGATTCATACTTGTTCTTATCAGTCTTGCACATATGAGCTATTTCTGGAACCAGTGGATCATCTGGATTTGGATCTGTTAGCAGTGAACATATGGACAGCAAAACCTGCAACAACAAAAGCGACATCAAATATATCAAAATTGGTTGAACTGTAGAAGTTTATGCTATACTATGCATGCTCAAAAGTAATATAGTCCCTTGTTTAAATGTCGGTTGTTAAATGGATTCAGCTTATATACATTGATAGTCTAAATAGAGTAATATTTTCTCCGACAATATCATTTAACTTTTTTTGCAAGTACTAACCTGATTTTTCAGGTAATTAGTTTCTTTTAGGTGATGTGGATTCTATCGTTAGTATAGTATATAAGTTGTAAAAACACACGCACACACATAATAACCAGACACTAACATTACCGTATTCCAACTTTTTATTGTCAAAAGAAGTGAACATTTAAACCTTTTGTGTCATGAAGTAGTAAATCACCTTGGATATGGTGAGGGCAGGACTCCACTGATCCTTAAGAATGTCCAAACAAATATTTCCATTATTGTTTATATTCGGATGGAAAACTCTGGTCCTGAAAGCCACCTGCCAATATATATGATCAACTAAATATCATCAGGCATTTGCTATTTCCCCTTCTTTTCTTTCTTTCCATCTGTGTCCCTTTTTCTTTTAGTAGGAGGAAGGAAATGATTGTGTGAGACCAATTAAAAAACACACCTTGGGAGGTTTGAAAGGGTAATCAGGGGGGAAATGGATAGTGACTTGGAAAACACCACCAGCATAAGGGCTTTCATTTGGACCTATAATAGTTGCTTGCCAGTGAAACATATCCTGAGCTACTGGACCTGAAAAATATTATAACAGATCTTGATAATTAGCTTTAACCAACAAACTCCTTAAACTAGTAGAAGTTTGCACTTGACAAATTTCCTAGTATTCCCTTTGTGTCAATTTATGTATCTTACTTTCCCTTTTAATCTGCTTAAAAAGAATGTCACTTTCTATATTTAGTACACTAACTCTTTAGTCACAATATCTCACATGACACATTTAAAACCACAAGATTTCAAAAGGCATTTTGATACATTATATTGTACATATTACCACAAGATTTAAAAGTAAAACTCCGTGTCTAATCAAATTAAATCACATAAAATGAAACGGAGGAGTAATATTTGGTGTACCTGCACTGCATGAAGTAGGAGGGTCTCTTTGCAAGTCCCTTAGCTCCTTGAGAATTCTCCTCGATGCCATTAATACCACCACCAGTACTTAAGTTCAAAAGAGAATGATGATGAGAAGATTTGAGAAGTTAAAGCAGAGAAAAGATCAACTTGATGAACAAAGTTGGCTTTCTTAGTTTTACATATCCTCATAAGTAATGAAATGGAAGGGTATATATAAAGGAGCTAAGAGAAGAAACACAACTTTCTTTTCTTAAGTGGCCAGCCAGGTCACACATTGACATTGGTATTAGATTCTGTACCAGTAAGCAATGCACTCTTTAAACTTGAAAATGAACGATAATTGATTCTCGGCCGTGTGAAAAAACACACAGATTATTCTTCAGAGTTGGACCAATTTGAAAACAATTAAATTTCGCTTAGTGCTTTCCACTTTCCACTTTCCACTTTCCTCATTCAGCATCATTATATATTCGCTACTATTTGATTCATCCATTTCTCAAGAAACTGCTTAAAACTAGACTTATAATTGCCCTAAATCGAAAATTGCAAGTGAAAAAGTCGAACCAAATTGAACCGTGAACGCGGAATACCCTATGGGTTCGGTTGGTTGGGGAACAAGTTATCCTGGATTATATGCTCCGGTTGTTATCCCACCCTCCCACGTGGATAAAATAACGCTACAATCCCGGAATAACTAATCTCGAAATAACTAATTCCGGAATTAGTTATACTGCAATTTTATCTCAGACAAACGTGGGATAAACTCATCTCAAATTTAATCCGGGGATTAATTATCCCTTATCTCTCGTACCAAACGAGCCCTAAGTTCTTAGATATTGATGGATATTTACAAGATTTGTTTACTTACAAATTGCTCATTAGAATTGATCTTCTCAGCTCAAAAGTGGGGAAAAGGAACAAAAGAAGTTTAAATATTTCAATTTTGTAGGTTAGATGCTTCAAATCTTTACTCCACATAAGAGATTATAGTTGATATTCTTTTAAGAAAGGGGGTGGGTTGGGGAGGCATAAATTTGGTTAATGGACGGTATACATTATTCAAATATTGTGAGGCTGTGAATTGCACTGCATTTGAATGAATATACACGTTTTCCCCACCTTTCTGTATCATTGCCTTCCAATATTGAAGAATAGAAAACCATAGAAGTGAATGATGATCAATCAACTTTATGTTATCTTTGACCAAGTTTGATGAAACGCACTACTTCTTTTGGCACTATTAGAACAGGATTACAGCATCCATATATTGCACTGCTGTTTGCTGTTACAAGATATGATTTGCATATATTGCACTGCTGTTTGCTGTTTACAAGATATGATTTGCATTTATCGAATTTGAAAAAGAGTTAGAAGAAATGGTTCGAGCCTCTTATTTTATATGTACCGATATTGTAAAGATTTTTCACACTATCAATGTAAACATGTGATAGCAGATTAATCACTTTACCAGATTACAATTAATGATCACTCGTAATAACTTTATGAGTGACTTAATTGTGTTGTAACAATTTTTATACTGTTATAGTGCAGAATCTTGTACCCCATTATAAAATATTACAAAGTCAAAGGATCTGACACATATTGTACTCAATTAAAATATGAATTCCACTTAGCACCCAGCCAGCTGAATTATGACAAAGGATAATCTAATCAAACTATAATTGATATCTGGCAATCAAGTTGCCACTTCATCCCATGTTTGTAGAGTCGATATTTTCCATTTGATTTTAATTATGAAACGAAAGTACCATAGGACTAGGGTCAACTATAGTATGCAATGTATTTGTTGTCCACGACCATTATAGAAAGAGCACCTAGTAGTGGATCACCTCGAATTACTTCTGGTATCTTATCTTTTTAGATTTTCAACTTCACAAACTTATTCCTTTCCCTTCTGACATAGAAAAAAGAAAGCCAAATGAAAAAGCAGAAGGGGTAGCTTTATGATCCGGCCAAGAAAATAAACTAAATTGAGAAGGGGGAAAAAAATAAAATTCAAACGTTTGTTTTTTTTTTTTCCTTTCCAATTTTTTCTTTTCTCATACCATTTACAACAAGAACTTAATGAATCAACGGAAAGAAAAAACGTAAAAGCTAGAGCAGAATGATACTTGAAAGAAAGTAATATATTACGTCTAATATGTTCAAAAGTTTTAAAAAGTGAATACAAGGAAAATATGAAGTCAACATTGCCGGGAAAATTTCTTTTTTCTAATTGGATTCTTTCAGTCATTAATACATAAAGCAAATAAAAACACAGAGGGCACAATACAGTGGCCTACGACAAGGTGCTGTGACTAAACAATTAGATATCACAGCAATACAGAAAACCGAGCCACCTGAGAATTCAAGAGATCGCTTGTAACTTTAAATGAGACATACATGGACCTCCTACTTCCCGAGACAAATGACAAAGGAATATGAGGGAGATATTACAAGGAGAACTGTGACCAGTAACATCATTGGACCTACTGTTGATCACAAAATTGAGCATGCCTTTTGGGACTTTCCCTTCTTTTTCTTCTGCTTGGGAGGCTGGAGCACGACCTTGATAGCAGCATCAAAGACTGCTTTCACATTCTGCAGCAAGGACGTTTCAACCATACACTTAACAAGAAACATCTAAAAAGTACTTCAGTGCAAAAAATAAGATACTCCACAGACAACATACCTGCTGTGTTTTTGAACTACATTCAATGTAAGAAGGTGCACCAATTGTTTTCCTCAGCTCCTCACCCTAAACGTTGAAACAGGGGGATTCAAAATAAGAGGTAAAAAGAAAAGAGCAAGCAAGGTATGTCCAGCCAAGCATCAAAGAGAGGAAGCATGCTGGTGATCCTACCTGAGCAGTAGTAATTGGCACAGCGCCAGGATGGTCTACGAAGAACTGCTTATCATCCCGAAGATCTGGTCCAAAACAGGCAGAAAGTAGGATGGTTAGGCCTTGATTCTTGAAAATCATCAGCAGTAAAAACAAGCTACCAAAGTATACAATTAAGTAATCTGAAAAGAAAAGCAATATGAAAAGAGAAACAAAATAACAAAAAAATGAAAAACAAGTTACATTACAACACAACGTCATAACATATGGAGCAAAATGGAGCATTTCAATAGCATAAAGAGAACAAGAAGAGAAATATATATGTATGACAAACCATGCCAATTCAAGCTTGCCCGGTATGGTGAGTAGAGATTGAACTACTCCACACAAAGTGGGCATTCAAATTCAAACTCAACTGCCAGGCTACTCGTTGATTTTACTTCTATCTTTTAAAAGAGAGATTAATTTTTATATATTAATTAAGCATTGCATTAGTACCTATAGGCAGAGTTAATTCTTTCAACTCAATCAAAAATGAGTAAATTGAGCAAAAGCAACAGGATTACCCACATTTACTAACAACTAACCATTCACCAGCTTCACAAGATAGAAGGCCCACCATTCTCTTTGTTTGCTCGTCAGCAGTTTATATAAATCTCCTATCAGTTACTAAGAACACTAGATCAATCAATCAATTAACTACACCTTGATCCCAAATCCATTGAGGTCGGGCTATATGAATCATCTTTAGATCCATTCCACTCTATTTAGGTTCACTCAAAACTACAAGCTTTCGAAGTTCACTTAACCAAGCAAGTTAGGTCATAGGTGCTGAAACATCCTTATATTTCCATGGCCTTTTCCGTCTTACTTAGTTCTTTTTATCACTCAGAACTGAAGAACAAATAGCAAAGATTGATGAGACAACTTGATGATCACCATCTACATATAGATGAAACAAAATAAGATCAAATCATGTTTAAGGGAATACTCACCAAGTTTTGTTCCAACAAGCACTATTGGGACACCGGGGGCATAATGCTTCAACTCAGGAATCCACTGGAAATATATAAACAAAACAAGCTTAATATTGGATAATCAGAAAAATCATCAACACAAAGGAAACAGAATGAGAAAGCTCACCTTCTTGGCAACATTTTCATAGCTGGCTTTACTAATGAGAGAGAATGCCAAAATGAAAACGTCAGCTCCACGGTAACTCAGAGGTCTTAACCTATTGTAATCCTCCTGTCCTGCAATCCGTATAAAAATCATCAGGCTCAATAAACTGTGGATTAGAATTTTTCACAGTAGAGATATATGCATCGAATCAGAAGCTCATCAGCAAATGCATAGTAAATGATGTCTAACATAGTTACCAGCAGTATCCCACAGCCCTAGGTTGACAGTACTCCCATTGACGACCACATTTGCACTGAAATTGTCGAACACGGTAGGCACATAATCCTGTCAAACGTTTCAATAAATGAGAGGAAAACAATTGATGAACATGACCAATAACCTTCTCAGAATACACAACATACGAAATCCTCTATATGATAACACCACAACTTTCTCCAAAGCCACAATGATGTAAAGGCAGCAGATAGGGAACATTAATTGAATTGACCCAAAAATCATCAAGTTAACACAGGAGAGCAATATATTCCTTGGTTTTCTCATATTTACCGCTAATTATCACAGCTAGATTGAAAAAGGGGCACATAATAATGGAATTACAAAGGTGGCCTAGAGCAAACAAATTGTGGGAAGCAAGAAACTTTCTCCAAAAGAACAAAGAAGATGCAATTTTTATAACGTAATGAACTTGCAATAAGACATAGATTAGTATAGGTTAAAAAGTGGCCTGAAGCAAACAAATTTGTGAACCTAGAAATTATCTCCAAGATACCATTTTTAAACCATATATAGAACTTGAATAACAAAAGAAAGAAACCAAATCCCACCAGCAAACCAATGCCTAGCAAAATAAACAAACAATAATTATGTCTCAATTCTTTTACAATGAATACCATATAAACAAACATGCTATTTTCGATCAATCCATTCATAAAACAAGAACCACATTAAGAAAAAAGATACAAAATGTAAGAAAATACAAACCGTGGGGAAGGTATTGCTGGTATAAGAAATCAAGAGACACGTCTTTCCGACAGCACCATCACCCACAGTAACACATTTAATAAACCTTGAAGCACTCATCTTTTTTTCCAAGCTACCCCTAAATATTCAAGAAAACCGACAACAACCCTCCTTTTCTCAGATCTTCTTCAAGAAGACCTGATCCCAAAAAAAAAAAAAAAAGTTGAAATGTGGTTTCTTGTTTTCTTTTATTTTAACCTCTCCAATTCCTTACAATGGCATGAAAACCCAGCAGAGAAGAAAACCGAGACATGGTGTTTCTTTTTTCACTTGGTGAAACCCTAACCCTAATTCTACGTAAAGGGGGGAATAGAAAATGTAGAAGAGGGGAAAGGGTGAATGGAAAATGAGAAAATGAAGAGAAATCCAGATCTAATTAGAGGTAGAGAGAGAAAGGGTGAAAATACTAATGGGCGTTGTTCATCTTTGTTTTTTTCTGTTTGGTGTTATTATAAAGGAGCCCTTTCTTTTAGCCGCGAAATAATGCCGTTGAAGTGTTCAATCAAATTATGTTTCTCTTTCTGCCTATCACTTTGCTTTATTTGTACTCTACTCTATATAAAATAAAAATACAGTATTAATTAACCGTAGCAAAGTGACCTGAGTGCATGTGAATGATACATATTATATTATTGTATTGAATTGGTTTAAACATAAGGAGGACATTAGAGCTTTAGTGATTCAGTAAATAGAGGAAAAAAACTCTATTTTTAATAAAATTTTAAATGCTCTCAGAAAATAACTTAACAATCAAACTTAAAACTCTTATATTCACGTTGGAAGTAGACTTAAGCATCTTTGGATTATACATATAGACAACTTTGAACTCCATCTTTTTTTTCCATCATTAAAAATTGATAATCAAGTACAATACAAGTTCACTACAAGTCTTTCTATCGTACTTTTAAGACGTATATTTTACTAAAATTAGATTACTTACATGAGTTTCAATTTGAATGAATAATCCGTTTATTTAGTTTTATTTTTTTTACTCTATTATTTTATCTTGAGATTCTCGACCATAATGAAATAATATTTACCAATTAATAATTTAATAAGTCTGATTTTCAATGACAAACTTAGGATATACTGTACTAGATATCCAAAAATTTCAAATTGGGTATCACTCACTTTTGAGTCTAATCTTGATAGGCCATGTTCACGTTTGCCTCTTTAAATTTTCAAATTTGGTATCTGTCACTTTAAAGTTTAAAGAGTTTCTGGATTTTTTTGTTTCTTATGAATTCCTCAAAAGAGAAAAATAAAATTCTCACCCTTTTTATTTCCAAAGGTCCCACCATATCTTTTCTAGACAAAAAGTACAAATCGTAGTGACAGTGTTATGATTAATTTCCACCAACCAGTTAGTGCCTTGTATCAAAGTAATAAGTAGGAAATTGTATTAGCCAGCGTGATATAGCTAACTATGGAATATATATGATACCTATTGTATAATAAAACATTTTTTTTTCATATTTTTCTCCCAAGCCATTCTTCCATTTGATATCATCATTGAACAAAAGTAACAGTAGTACTAACTGATTATAAAAGAGTTAGCATTAGTTATTATAAATTGACAGGGTGATTTGAGACGATTGAGACCACCGCAATTAATACTAAAAATTGACGCTACTAGTAGGCGCCTATAACTTTATCAATATTTGTTAGGTACAAGCTTTTTTAGAATGACAATTTGGTGCAACAACTGCAACCATGTTCTCACGGAATTGTTTGCTTAATTTAGTGGCCAAATTCCAGCTGTTTAAAGGAGGTACCTAGCAGGTGGATATTGGTTCACAAGAAATCCCAACATAGAGGTATTAATTGAAAAGAATCAGTCACTAAATTCAAGTCCAGTTGTCTAATTGAAGTGGCCAAATAGCAAATTCCTCCATAAGTAGCTGTAAGTTTACATGTTTGACCAAAAATATAAGTACATAGGACTAATTTTATCATCATTCGTGGAATGAACAGCTAAAGAAGAACAGCTTTTGATTCAGCAAGTATACTAATTGAAAAGACAACCCATCCATTATGAATATTATTAGCAGATACAACAGTTAATGGGGCTCCACTATTAAGCCAATGTCCAAATCGATAAGGCCCTACAAGTATAATGAATAATTGACAGCGTAAAAATACACACACAAATGCTGTATACAAAACATTTGAAAGCTCGAGATAGTGTTACACTAACCAAGGGTAAGAACCAGCAAAAAGGCATCTAGTATTTCATGGAGGGCATGAGCATACCTCCAAGTGAAAACTGCCCACAACCTTGAGCCACCTTTTCAGAGGAGGACTAAGGGTTTCAGCAGATCACCAGCGCTTGTATTTTAACCGAGCAAATTACCTCTATGTCACAACCACGATTGATTAAGATTTGGAAAATGCACGCAGTGTTTCGTCGAGGGCCTTCTGGTCATATTCACCTGTAAAGACACAGTTACCTAGTGGACCTTTTAGAAGTATCAGTCTTAGCTTCCCATCTGCCACTTTTTTATCAACCTGACACCCAAAACAACAAAATCAATGGTTGAAGCAATGACTTCTAACTATTAAGAGCTCAAAAAACTAGTGACTCTTACAGCCATGATAGACTTGAACATTTCCACAGTCATAGTCTCTGGAGGTGAAGTCGGCAACTTTGCCTGTTGTAAGATCTTGTGCACCCTCTCTACCAGTGAATCATCAATCCAACCAAGGCGGCATGACATGTCAACAGCCATGACCTGAAAGAAATTTGTAACTAGTTCATGCATCACGTACACTAATATAAAATTGTCCCTCTATTTTCTTATGCTTTCTCCTTGTTTCACGTTTCTCTGAGAAGCTGTCTAGTAGGGGAAGAGACCACTTGCATAGGAGGTGATGGAAGTATGAAAACCATACCGTGCCAGCAGCAACTGCTTCTCCATGAAGCCACTGCCCATAGCCAAAGCCAGTCTCAACTGCCTGCAAGTGAGAGGATATTACCTCAGGAAATTACTTTAACAGAAGCCTATGTAACATTTGATATTATTCTTAAGATACAAAGATTTGATTGTTTGACCATCAACAAAAGCATTCCTTTCCAAACAAGGTAGTAGAGACTTCCAGCCAAGCGTCAAAGTCCCTTGAGCATTTTAAGATGAAGACAAACAAAACATTGAAACTTACGAACTGGCATAAAGTAGTAATGACACAACTGTTTCCTTTAACAATGGTAGACTTAACTCTTAACAGGCAAACAAACAAGTCAATGATGAGACACCAAGAAATGGTCATCAAGCTCCTGTAAAATAGCAGCAAAAGGAATGCACAACAATTGTCAAACACTTACATGACCAAAGGTATGACCCAAGTTCAAAGTTGCCCTCAGTCCGCTTTCTTTCTCATCTTGAGAAACAACATCTGCTTTGTTTTCACAGGAACGCTTGATAGCATAGGTAAACGCAGCGGGGTCCCTGGAAAAGCATAACCGTTTTCAGTAACGTGTGAAATTGCATCAGATAGCCAGCTTACATTACTCTTAGCAAGTATGAAAGCTTCAGGTTATGATATGGATGACTCAGTTCGAGTCATACGAACATTGCTGTAATACTTGTGACACCAGCTTGAGTTTCGACTTATCCAGAAAAGGTTATGATATGAGAGAATAATAACATTTATATTTATGCAGGGATGTTAAATACAAAAGAAGAGAAACTTCCAATTGATGCACAATATAAAGCTAAAAAGACTTAACACATTCCTAACCAATGCGTGGGCCGCATAACTCCTCCACTCGGATTCCTCTATTTCTCATCAGGGTGTTTTACATTCTTAATGGGCCATATAAGATGGTAGAAAATTTTAGCTTTGTGCCTATGTAAGTCTCTTTCTAGAGATGAAGCTGGACAAAACAAAAAGTTGGCAATCGACTACTCAATGACATATAAATAATAATTATTGTTTACCTTGCTAATAATAATGGCATATTCTGTTCTTGCCACTCAAAAAACTCAGCGTCTCTAATAAGTCCATATTTTATCACCTCTGCAAGGCCAGATGCTAATTCTCTATCTGGTAAAGTATTCAAGGTTTCCGTGTCTACAAGCACACACTGCGGTTGGTAGAATGCTCCAATCATATTTTTACCAAGCGGATGGTTTATTCCAGTTTTGCCTCCAACAGAAGAATCTACCTAAAGACATTGGGCCAAAAAACAGGATACAAAAGTTAGCCTACTAAAGAGAAGAATCCATAGTCATCAAACTAGAAGACATAATGTGTAACTGTAATGTACATCTGATATGCATGGAATTGATTATAGAAAACAAAAAAATCAGAGAACCTATGGCCAAAGAACAGGATATAAGAGTTAGCATCACTAAGTGAAGAATCCATACTCATATCAAACTAGATACAATAATGCACATTTCAAGTCACATGTAATTGGTTATAGCAAAGAGAAAAACTCAGCGAACCTGTGCCATAACAGTGGTAGGAATCTGAATAAAATTAACTCCACGGAGGTAGGAAGCGGCGGCATATCCACACATGTCACCTATGACTCCACCACCGAGGGCGACGAATGTACAACGACGGTCCAGCCTTGATTCAATGGCTTTATCAAAGACTTTCATAAGAGTTTCCTGAAATAGCATATTGACAACGTCACATAAACCTTATAGATAAAATGTTTCTCTTGAAACTCACATTCTTGAAGCCCAGAGCTGCTTACCATGTTTTTAAATTGCTCACCATCTGGCAAAATGACACTTTCTACAGTAACATTAGGGTTTCCATCCGTCAAAGCGCGTATAGTTTTATCGAGATATAGAGGAGCAACTGTAGTGTTAGTAACTACAAGGACTCTCTTCCCATGAATATGTCTGCAAATAAGACAGAAGGAAATTAACCATGGAAATTCACAAGAAGTCACAAACGAATATACAGACACACACACAACATAGAAAAAGTTCCAAAATAAAACTGGAAACAACTCAAGTTAGGCCAAAAAATATTATAACGATCGATCAAATGGGTTTCTTAATTTCCTTTGAATAAGTAAAAACAACCAATCAACAATCAAATGAAACCAAAACTCTGAGATTTTCATATTTCTTTCTGAAAACTTATAAATCAATATCCACATAAATCAGCAAATGAAACCATAACCTTGAGAGTGAGAAATATTTTGTATTAGTGCTAAGCAACCCGGACTTGCACAATCCAATATTATTTGGTCCTCCGGACCAGTTTGGCCCTCTTTTATAGGAAAGCGGGGCTCACAGTGACTGGCAACAGTAACATTCGTTCACCTCACTACCTTTTTATTTTGTTGTTTTCTGTATCGATTTATGCTTGGTCATTTTTTACTACAAAAACGAAAAGCTATTGTTGTAAGCCTGTAACAACATTCTAGGTTTTACTGCTGGATGTCAATATGTTGATTTCAATACATCTCATGTTGCAAAGTGGCAGATTAACTAATTGTGACTTGTGAGTCACTTTCAAGCCGTAACAGCTTGTAATGGACTATGTTTTCGTGAAAATCATTGGTCCAGAGAGAGAAGGTTTGTGTATAAATTGTTAATCTTCATTTATATGCACCTTCACCAACTAATCTTTATATGCATCATAAAAATAACACGTTTTTGAGCGCATTCCTATTGCTTTTACATACAAAGAAGACTAGAAGTCAAGCTAACCCATCATTTATAACTTTTTTTTTATAGGTAACCCATCCTTTATAACTAGCGCCGCATGTGCACTTTACCAATCTCTGCTCACGTTTTGTACCATACTTGCACAATGTGATAGAAGGTTTACAGGAAATCCAATATTCATGAGTTCTGATAACACTACCAGTATATCGTGAAAATACATGTCATTTGAAAACTCTATTAAGACGTAACTAAAATTCCATTGGAACCAACTATAGGAACAGAAAATGAAGAACTTTTAGGAGGTACTGAATTCATTGCCCAGCAAGTAAACCCTTCTCTCCCCTGCTTTAATTGTAAGCTGGTGTTGCATGTAGGGGGAGGATGGTGATCAGTTGCTGTCACACTGTAAAGTGGCCTCACAGTTTTGGGCGGTAGGTCTCTTTGTTTGACATCGATGGAGTGCACCGATAGACAGTGTTAGAGGTTATGGCGAGTTGAAGGATAAGGGAGTTGGCGAAAGCATATTGGACCGCTAATCCACCATGCGTTTTTGGTCTATATGAAATGAAAGGAATGGAAGGATGTTCCAAGGCAACAAGAGAAGTGTAATTAACACCCTTTGTATAATTTATACTTTGGTGTCTAGAAAGAATGCCATTTTGTATAGATGGTTGTATAGGCTTGATAGGATATCAAGATTAGCCTACGTTTCCACTTTGTACTTGTTTTTTTCTGTAACCTTGGTCAATTAATTAAAGGATATTTCACTTATGAAGAAAGTCCTGCAAACTCAACCACTATCACCAAAACAGAACTTCTCCCTGTACAGCCTATTTAGCTGAAAGAAATTGGCAATGATGAGCTAACTCTTAAAAGCATAAGACATGGTGTATATTACCAGCATTATACTTGAGCCAGACATATGATTCTACGCTCTATACCACCTAGGACATCGAATGTCATAAAAACCTGGCATTTTGCCTTCAGAAACAACCAAATTCAGAACAATCAAATATTCTTATCATGTACTCTATCCTAATTCGCCAGGCATATTTCTTTCTGCAGATGTTAAGAGCTCTCCTTCCCCACGCGAACTTTTCAGTGAAAGAATTAAGTTCCTAATTTAACTTAACATCATCGATGTATCTGATTATAAGCAATTATGTTCTCTCTGTCAGCCCAACTGATATTAAAGAATGCAAAAAAAAGTAGTCCAACCGATACTAAAGAATGCAAAAGTT
Organism: Lycium ferocissimum; assembly: GCF_029784015.1. Taxonomy (NCBI): domain Eukaryota; kingdom Viridiplantae; phylum Streptophyta; class Magnoliopsida; order Solanales; family Solanaceae; genus Lycium; species Lycium ferocissimum. The sequence goes on from NC_081343.1 coordinate 59,612,526, forward strand.
CTCTTGTAATTTGTACTAAAGAAAAGCTTTTTACTCAATTGCTAAATTCTAAATCTGTCTAATTTCCTCCTCCTCCTTCTTATATAGTCATTTTAACTTTACAAAAAGGTGTGCAGCTAACAGATAACATTTAAAAACTCGAATCTAAGCAGTAAGGAAGAGTTGGTTAAATTGAAGGTGGAAATAGCAAAAGTGAAGTACCTTTGAAGGAGGTCAGGTTGATCAAGAAGCCCAGACCCAATATAAATGGGGTAGCTCCGATTACCCAGATCCACTTCAACAACTGTGGGTTCCACATTACTCGGGGACTTATCCATCACTTTCGTCGCAGAAGTTGCCAACACCTTCAATCGTGTGGCTTTCGACTTCAACACACACTTGGAACAAGGTAAAGAGCCGGTAGCAGGGAAACGCACGTGGATGTCACGTGGAATTGCTTTGGATTGGTGGAGTTGGTGGGCGGAACTGGTGAAAGATAAAGCCTGTTTTGGACAGAAAGACGACGCCATGGAGGTTGGTGCCAAGGAAGGATTGTGGCGTCGATAATTTGTGGATGGTTTGGTGGGTTATGGGACTTTTCATTTCATAGTCCTAGTGTTTGTTATAAGATTAAAAGATTGTTTAGGTGGGAATAGAGATGGAGGGCGTGGTAGGTGGAATTTTGGAAAATGCTTTTTTCTGGTACAAGTTTTTCGAGGCTACTACTCAATTTGTAGGATAGTTGTTTATACAGTCCCATATTATTTATCTACTTTTCCTTTTACATATTCTTTAAGAAATTATAAATAAAAATATATTTTTACTATATTATTCCTATCTCTTTCTAATAAATTATACGCTAATCAATATTGGTTATTTAAAAATTAATTAATGCTAAGATTAAAATAGAAATTTTTTAATTAATTCTATTTTGATATTTTAAATGAACAAGTATTTTGAAACGAATGTATTTAGTAATGTGGACAACTAATATGAAATGGAAAGAGTACACAAATATAGGCTAAATCGGTAACAAAACTCAAAGTATATGCTACTTGGCATAAATCTTTTGAGAAATAGACATACAAGGTAATTTTCCTTTTAAATAAAGAATAGCTAAAATCTATAAAGTTTTAAGTTTAATGGCCTAATAACCAATCTTCAGATCATTATGAATTCAGATCTCGAGTTTGAAGGGGCAAAGTTCACGAATAGGCATTTTATGGGCGATGTTTAAATTTTAAATAAGGTTTACAGGTTATTTAAAGTTTAGCCAGCGCTTTGAGAAGGACAGTAATCACATCTATTCTTCTTCTTCCCACTTTTTCTACACGGTGTGCTTCTCTTTTTCTATGTTATTTTCTTCTATTTTTATGATTAGCGTGCATTTATCGCATCCCAATAATAAGTATTGTCACTCATTTCTATTATAAAAAATAAAAAAAAATTGAAAAGCTAATTCATACACTAATATAATTTTACTTATGTTATTATCTAATTAAAAAAGATTCAATGGGTAGTTAAAGGAATTAGTAGGTAATTTAGGATTGCATTAATTTCATCTTACAACTCTACTTAGCATACAAATAAACATATCTAAATTTATTTTTAGTTGTACATTAAGAGGACAATATATATGAATGAAATATTAAAATTTTTAATAGCAACAAAATGTGTCATCATGAAACGAATCAGTTGCTTGTAATCACAGCAGAGCAGATGCTTCTTAATAATAATTATAATCTTCTTGTTATCATGAGTTGTAGTTTCAGTCAATTCCAAAATTGTAATCTTCATTATTAATTCACTAAAATTATATCAAAATCAAGTTTTGCAAATACCATTCTAACAAATCAAACTTACACTTAATACAATAAAAAAGCAGGAAATTACTATGTACAACATTTAATTCGATCACATGAGCTTGTTCATCTCTAAAGAGAAAATCTTGAAGTAAGCGAGTAAAGTTGATGTCACGTCCAGAAAGTCACGTGTTAAACGTGAAAATAACTTCATGAGCGCATCTGATACTGCCTTGTGGTTTGGTGACTCGAACGGCGGAATCGAATGCAATATTTGTTCACCCTTCATCTCTAAAGAAATAAACATTCCAAACACATTATGAACATAATTAATTTTAAATTTCAAGATCTTTGTAAACTCTAATAAATGTAGAATTAATGGTGGTAGTTTAACTTTACTCTCTTTAATCTGCATATGCTCGTATTCTAACTGTTCATTTAAAATATTATTTCAGTTCATAATAAAGATGAGTTTATCCGGATTAAAAGTCGTTGGTACACAATTTACTCTTTTTTATTGGCACTAAATGTCAAACACTAAATTAGATAAATTACGTTCTAACATTTTTTGTCAATCAATTATGTCAAAACTAAATATAATCACTGATATTATGTTTCAAAAATTAAAATCAAACTTTATGATAAACAAATGCTCGTTAAATAATTGAAATGAAAGCAATAAATCGTCTATTTTCTATACAATGAGACAACTATATTCTTTGACAATTTATCACACATTGCTAACCATCCACGGAAAACAATACAAAAGAAGCAAAAGAAATAAACAAATGAACAAATAAGAATTCGAAGTCCATATATCAAAAGGGTAGAATAAACAATTAATATGAAATAAATTAAGCTGTCTTATATAGTCACTTATACGGCTTTCTTGGTTGCCTCTAATTCCAATATTATAAGAAAAGCGCAAATATTCATAATCGTAATTCATTTTATTAAAAAATTAAGAAAGCAATATTTGAATAATATCTTCTTTTTTCTTCATGTTTGAACTACTGAAAGGGAGAATAATCTATTTTCTTACTTCTCTGACTTCCAAATGAACCTTGGCTATAACATTCCTTGTCTTTTGTGGCAGCAAACAACAAAAATCAGCTTTCCAAAATCAAATTTGCGAGATAAGCATATATTTAGAAAACAAATGGTAATTGAAGGAAGGGAAGAAAAAGGAGATCTTTTTTTTTTTTTTTTTTTTTAGGAGCAAAATCCAATTCAAGTTCTCATTATTTCAACTTATAATAAATTTGAATGAATTTCAGCCACCAATTCCTAAAACAAATTTCTCCAAGGGAATTACATATCAAACTATTGTCAGCAATTTCAAATTTTGATTTTATCTCGGAACGATAAATATCTCGTGCCGATAAACTTAGAAACGATCGATAATATGCTAAAGCAAAACGATAAGAGAAAAAATATAAATAAATAAATGGATCTAACAGCAAGAAAATAAATAAAATTTAAAGGTTATTGGAGTAAGATGCAATACCTGTGCCATCCATAAAATTGACAGCAACAATCTTCAATTAGGAATGGTTAATATTCATCAAATGGATCGGAGTGAGACTTAAACTGGAGAATGAATGAGAAAAGGGAAAGCAATAAAGCACTACAGAAACGGTAGCATTCAACCAAAGACCACGTTATTTTTTTTATTTTATTTTTATCTATCAAATGACAATAAATTAGCAAAAACGTAATATATCATTGATGTGTGAAAGGCAGATTGCAACGATTTATGTTATTATATTCTTGTAACTGATTTAGATAACTGAAGAGACAACATGCTAGTAGGAATAAAGACGGTTTAATAAGCCTACTGATGGATAAAAATTATTCATGATATTTTGTATATAAAAATAAGTTTTTAAATAAAACATTAATAAATATATCCTAGTCTCGCATATTTTCTGATAAATTCTACAGGAAGAAGAGTACTGCAGAAGAATAGAGAAGAAACAAATTGTCAAAGAAGTAAGCAAAGAATTCAATAGGTGCAACCACGAATTCATAAGTCATAACCGTGGAGTTTTATATATGGGCATCAAGAAAGAAGTTGCATACTCCCACACCCATCAAGTATTGAAATCCACGGGTGTCACCGCCACTTTCATGCTCACACCCGTCAACTATGGGCATCAAGAAAGAAGCTGCAAGTCTTTCACCCGTCAACTATTGTTATACTCACACCCCTCAACTATGGGTATCAAGAAAGAAGTTGCAAGTCTTTCACTCGTCAACTATTGTTATACTCTCACCCGTCACAGTAAGGTCACGGATGTGAGACTACTTCAAGGAATGCACCCGTAGGGGAGATACTACATTTTCTATAAATAGAAGCATTACTTTGCTTACAAATCATCAAAAGATTACAAGACAAAGTGTTAATCTTGTTCTATTCTCTTTCTTTCTCTTGTAGTAAAAATATTTCTCCAAGTCTTTCAATATTTCTAGTTTCTTAAATTCATATTTTCTCTTTTCTAACTCCATAATGGAGTAATCTCTTTTTGTTAGGATAGTTGAAGAAACTTGGTGTAATGTTATATTATTTTATTTTAGTTATTCCTAGTCTTGATATTATTTAAGTGTCATACTTTGTGTTGGAATGATATGTTCTACTAATCATTATCGTTACTTAGTATATTTTGTGTTATGATTATAGTTATATTAATTTGTACTTCTAACAAGGAGGGAAATTAATATACTTGTCCCTTGCTGATGCTGCTGCTAACACGGCACTCGATTACTTGGCGTGTGACCGAGCGAACCACACGTAGCTTGTTTGAATCATCACGAGGCATACATAAGCGGAAATATAACGTGAAGTGCATGATGAGTTTTTATAAAACATAGTAAGTCATAATATTAAACATAAGTACATGGTTAAGTCATGAATGCGGACAATATCATAAATGAGCTCGCTAACCAACTGTGAAGAACGACACTTGTCTTGTCTATGAAACCTCTAAATGAGTACGAAACACGTAACATACGGACAAGGCCCCTGACATACCTTTAGATGCAAAACTAATTAAAGAAAGACAATGTCTGATGAGATTCTCACCAAGGTAGTACGTAGATCCTGCCAGCGGAGGCATCGTTGAATTTCGTGAAACGCGAGGGCCCCGGCAATAAAAACTGAATGTCGTATGTAAAGCAACCGAAAGAAATAACACGGGACATGGAATAACATGATAAGAGCGGGAAAACACGGATATGAACACAGTTGAGCATAAGCATGGATAGATATATATAACATAAGTAAAACATGATAATAGGAGAACATTTCATCCGACAACATGATATGGTAACTGTTTGTAGCCCCCTTACCTTGTATGGGGTATAAGGTGGTGCGTGCAGTGGATTCTATTTTGTGAAATTATATTCCCTCGGGGCGCGATCCATGTCACTGTGACTACGAGTTTCGAGGCTATATAGATAAGCGTGCAACTCCCAAAAACATGAACATGATATAATTGGCTAAAAGCCCATGATTTTCGTGAATTAACTTGTACTTGTCTTGTAATCATAATTTCACGAAATAACTTGTAAACATGATTTCATGAAATAACTTGTAAACATGGTTTCATGAAATAACTTGTATTTAGCATGTATGTATCTTGAGTCATGGCATGAACATAGTTATATAATACAATTGCATGAAAACTTGTAGACATGTAGGATATTCATGAAATAAGCATTTTTATTTAAAAACATTGCAAGAACCCATGGAATACAAGATATGGGTTTTCATGGATTACGGACGGATTCTATAATCATAAAAATATTAAAAAATGATGGAATTATAACAATTCATACATAATATAATCATGGACATGGACCTAGGGTTATCATGAGCATGGTATAGAAACCCTAGTTTTAGTAGAGAATCATAATTTATGGATTATGAGGCGTGGAGAAGAAACAATGATGTTCTCACACGTAGATAGTAACTCTACATACCTGGTAATGCTCCAAACTTGAATTAAAGACTCTAACTTTGAAGAGGATTTCCAAAATCTTGAATTCTTAAACCTTGAGATGGGTTTTCTTGAAAACCTTAGTTTAGGAATGATGATTTCTTGTTTAGATTACAAGGATATGTATTAGAATTGACTTGGAATAATTAGAGTAGGCTTAATTTGTGTTCTTAATGATGGAAGAGGGTAGGAGGTCGTTCTAGGGCTTGAAAGGAATGAAAAATAATGATTTGACCGATATGGACGAATATATTTTTTATGGAAAATTGAATTTTACGCCGAGTTAAATGCGTATTTTGAAAGACGGGCCGTATTTTGAAATACGGTCCGTATTCCGTATTATTGCGTCTCTTTAAAATGGCCATAAAAAAGATGTCGTTTGATTTAATATACCGTTGGAAAGGTATTTCAAAGCTCTACAACTTTCATCAAGGAAGTTTTCTCAAATTCCAAAAAAGTTTTGAAATACGGGCCGTATTCTGAAATATAGTCCGTATTTAACAATGTAACATCCAAATGTCAAATTCCAGAATGCTCAGAAATCTTTGGTACCAGTTTACGTTTTGAAATACGACCCGTATACTGAAATACGGTCACTGTTCATGGGCGTAAACCCCCATCTTACAACTGAACAAGGAAATTCTAATTCCCACATTCTTTATTTGATTTTCTAAGTCTAGGATCATGGTCAAAGCTTAGGTTAAAGGTACGAGGTGTTACAATACTATAATAATCACATAAAATATATATGTAATAATAATTTTTAGTCATCTATTATTCCAAATCTTTGAACTTGCTTCTTTTAATCCTAATTCTCACGGAGGGGTTATTTCAAGTTAAGTCTTAGGTTTAAATCTTTATCTTATTTCTTTCCGTCCTAATTCTCACGGAGGGACAGTCTCAAATAAATTTATTGATTTGAGGGATCTCTATCTTATTTCTTTCAATTCTAATTCTCACGGAGGGATTGTTTCAAATAAGTTTATTAATTTAAGGATTAATCGCAAGAGGTCTTTATTCCTCATAACACAAATCAAGCCTAGGAACTATTTCTCTTTGTTTTGTGGAATTTACTAAAAAAAGGTTTTATTGTCATATATACACTAACTCTCTCTTTTAAAATAATCTTTTGAAAGTTGTTTATTTTATTAAAGTAATTTACAAATTCAAGTCACTACTCTCCTTTCGTCAATCTGATTCTCTCAAATAGCAAAAATACTACAAGTTTGTAGCATAGATTTTCCAATCTGTGTGAGACAATATCTTAAACTATATTAAAATTTGACAGAGTACGAGCGAAATTTCCTATGCACTTTGGCCTCGTCACCTACCGTATGATTTCAGCTAATTTTCAATTAATATAAGCCTTAAAAAAAATTGAGGGGAGAAGTTGTTGGAAAAAAGGCAAAAATCTCACAAAAAAAATAATATAGGAATGGAGGTCATAAAAAGGTCTTTAAATGTATACATAAAAGTTTTTATATTATATATAGATTATTAATATCAAATTTAACAAGAATTTTCATTTCGCAACCAAGAATGCTTTTCAGATTGAATAAATTTCATCACCTTATTCTCACGGAAATACAAATTGAAATTTTAACTACACAGTTCTAATTTAAGAACACGCAATTATGAAGTTTGAGCTGTAAAGCTCGAAGATAAGGACACAATTTCATGCACATATTTGTTATTTTAAAATCGTTAAAAAATTACATCAAATTGGTCACTATTATTGTTTCTTATTTTCCTTATTTCTTTTTTCTCTCCTATGAAAATTAATCTTCAGGATACAAAACTAAAGTTAGTACTACGCATTTCAAATTCCAAGATACAACATTACTGGAGTTTAAATTAGAAAAACTTAAATCTTGAAGGTTTGAGTGAAAAAAAAAAAAACTTAACTTAGGACACAATTCCCTAAAGTTTTGACTTGAAAAAATTGAACTAGAGGACATTATATTGTAAAGTCTGAACTGCAAAACGAAACTTCATGACGCATTGTCTTGAAGTTAGAGGAAGCGGAGAAAAGAATCGGCATATTTTCCCACTTTTTTAAGTTATGGCTAAACATTGAATAATTTGTAAATTTGGACTTAGACTTAAACAACAGTCCTAGAATTGGTTATATGGTGCCATTTACACGGTCTGAATTTCAAATGGAGTTCAAACATCGGACATTTGCGAGGAAGTGCGACTCCTTTGAGTCTAAAATTTTGGTTTTGATAATTTAGATTGAAGTTTAGCTGTGACAATTCAAAATTTTAGACCTAAAAGTCTAATAAATAAAGAAGAGGAGGAATATGAGCGGTATGAAGTTTGTCAAGTCTAATTAAATTTTAAATATTAATTTTTTTAAAATTGCTATCGTTTAAAAAGCATATCTAAAGCAACTACCTAGTGCTATTTCGACTTAATACAAGTTCTCACATTGTTCAACTTTTTTACACCATATAGATCTTTTCTTATCAATCTTAATAGTATAATCTAAGAAAAATAATGACGCGCTATTGTTGATTTAATCAAACTAATGCTATAAAATTTATTTGCACAATTTGTTTATAATAAGCCTACTTGCACATGCTTTGATTGCAACTATCAAATTAGTTTGGTCAGGAAGAAGGTTATTTATACATACACCTCACTTGTAATGAAATAAGTCTTCCTCATTAAAATGATAGTCTTTTCTAGTGAATACCCATTACCTTTCATCAACAAAAGTATGAGGGTTAAATTATTTAATTTTGTGTATATTCGAGAGTCCTTTGCATATTGCATCCTTATGTATGTTCTCTTTGTAATTTGCACCATAACTTATTTATCTTTAATCCACAATCTCTTTATTTCCTTGCAAAACTAATAATTTGCAATTTATTGAATTGAAAATCAAGCTATACTTCTATTTTTTTTTTAAAACAAAGAATAAAACAATTCTTTAAATACCGAGACAATGACAATTTTTTTTACTTATGTTAGATTTAGGTTCAAAATAGTCGATTGAATAAATATACATTTGTCGATAGAAATAGGTTGAACAATGAGATATTAGTTTATTTGAATTTTGTCAATTTTTAGTATAGCTTGAACAACACTAGGTGATTTTTCGCATATATATTTGAACAATTTAGTGATGTATTTATTTATTTTGTCTGTTTCTGGTGGCTGATGCAATTTTTCAAAATATAATGTCTGTTATTTCTAGTTTTTGATGCATTTTTAATACTGTAGTTTGTGGAATTTGACGTGATTCTTTAGTATTTCCGGTTACGTTCTTTTTTTCACAATTCACTTTAAGTCTAACCATTAAAAATTGTTAAATATTTGACAAAAATTAAATAAACTTTTCACAAACTTAGGACCTGTTTGGCCATGAGAATTATTAACTTTTTCGATTCAAAAACCAACTTTACTCAAAAATATACGTTTAGTATAGAAAATTCCAAATAAAAGTTGTATTTAGAATTTTCAAAAACACCTAAAAACTTATTTTCATTTTCTACGTTAAATACCAAATATTTTTCTATTTGCTTCAATTCCAACTTTAAAACTCCAAATAAAGTGAAAAATATTTGGTTTTCACGGCCAGATGCCTACTTAAAGAACCAAAATTTACTCAAAAGTATATTTAAGGGACAAATATGACCTTACCTTTGTCATTTTCTCGAAATGCGCCTTTAGTTTTCTACAAGTAGAAATAAGGTTTTATAAAACGCGGGCATCAGCTTCTCAGCTACGCTAGCGGTTCTTTCTCTAAAAAACACCCGCGTTTTCCCTTTCGTAAACAACCATTTCTACTAGAAAAAAGTTTCCCATTGCAGTCTGCAGTATTGCATTTTGTGTAGGGTTCTAATTATCCTCACAACTTCCCTGCTTTTGAGCCTTCAAAAATTTGAAAAGAAGATTGATATCCTTCCTCCTGTGATAATGAAGAAATCCAAGAGGAATGCAGCCATTGTAGTGTTGTCATCAGATGATGATGATGATGAAGACTTGTCATTGAAGTCCAACTTCACCCACCCCAAATCAAAATCGGTATCTGTTCCAAGGAAGAACCCTAAAAGGGTTAAAACGGTGTCACTTTCGGCCTCATGTCCCCGTTCATCTAAACAGGCTAGTGTCTTCGATGAGGTAAAGCATCGAATTCGTTTACTTATATTATTATTTAGTAAAAATCCTACTCCCTCAGTTTTAATTTGTTTGTCTAGTTTTGACTTGGCACTCAGTTTAAGAAAGTATTGAAGAATTTTGAATCTTGTGGTCTTAAACTAAAGATGTGTAGAGTGTACTTGTGGTATTAAGCATGCCATGTGAAAAGTTGAAATTAAAGAGCTGCCAAAAAAGAAAAGAGTCATTCTTTTTGGAACTTACTAAAAAGGAAAGTAAGACAAACAAATTGAAACGGAGGGAATATTCTTTTACTATGCTTTTGCATTTGAGTGAACGTCCAAGCTTCGTCGATTTAGCAATAGCAAATGTAAAGTAGTGGCATTGGTGAGGGTGCATCCATTGCTTTCGGTTTGATCTATGCATACATTAGTTAAAAATTGGTAAGGATATGTTTATGTTAAGGTCAATCTCATTTGGAATAAATGAGTAGCAGGTGCAGTGCTATTTTGTACCCACTAGCTAAGAATTTTTAGTCCACCTCTTGTCTATAGTTCAAAATTGCTAACTACTCTTATTGTAAAGCTGAATTCATTGTGCACTGATAAAGATTGATGGGTAAAGGTTGAACTGCAAAATTGAGTCTTTTTGTTAAAGATGGGATTATCAGGTCAATATCCCGCGCAGCCTTTTTGTTTCTTGTTGTCTGATTGCTGCAAATAATTATCAGTGAACGTTTATGTAGACTTTTTACCTATAGGGTTCATTTGGTTAGCATACTAGATAATAACATTTTCATCTATAGATGGTTTTATTCGCGTTTTGTTAATATAAAGATTCCTATTTCACATTCTATCTTCCATAATTAATACATAAATTCCCTCATAAGTTATGCTGGGTTAATACACCCAGCAAAACACGATAATATTTATGTCGAAATTATTTCTTCTTGTGCGGCCAAGCAAAAACTGCATTAGTTATATGGGGATTAATTTTTCTTATGCGGTCAAACCAAACATTGTATTACTTATGCAATATTTTATGCTGGAATATGCCAACCAAATGGCCCCTTATCAAAATATATTTTACCTCCAATCTCTGGATGCTTAAGAAGGGGTTTCACACCGAGGTCACATGAAGAGGCACAATCATAAATAGACTCAGTTGCTATGTTGAACAACTATAGAGCAAACTCTTTCCCGTTTACCTTACCTTATTAAAAAGGAAAAAAAAAAAAGAACAAACTTTTTTCCCTAATATCTTGTTTCACAGAGGTAAAAGAATGTATGTTACCAAGAAAATTTATAGGAGTTGGTTACAAATATACCTTGAATCTATGCAAGCTCAAGTGAAAAACTCCTGGGCTTTACGGAATATATTTATTCAATAGTCTTTTTTGGGGACCTTGGGTTATGTTTGCTTTATGGTTTAAGTTCTCGTGTCTCGTCTAAGCTAATTGTATTGGTGGTTCATGAGCTATATTCTCTATTGTTTCGGGATACACACTGTTCTGCTAGTTTTTGCTTTGAATACCTCAGATATTATAATGACATATGGAGAACCTAGACAAAAGTATCGCCTTCCAGGAAGACAGTGAATAAACTGTGGTAACAGAAACTTTGTGGGTGCACAAAAATTAACCAACAACAGCAGAGTAGACCTTAGATATGAAAAACATTTCCACCTCCTAAAAAGCTCTACTGATTCCCCCGAGTACCAAAAATAAGAATGAAAGGACCCACATTTCTAGGAACCTACAATAAAATTTAGAAATCAAGAACAAACCTGAAAGGAGTAGAAAATGTATTATCCTCCCATTAGTATATTGTTATCTTCTTCTTTCCAACATCTTTTTGTTGTCAACGAGCTGGATGAGCTCTAAAGCAAGCCTCAACCCGTTACAGCAAGATAAACTAGCAAAGCATGCGTAAGACAGTATAAAGTAACTTAAAGATTTTCTCAAGTAATTATGTCTACTGAAAATAGGCTAGTTTCATTCATCTAGAATGCCAGGTTTCTCAAGGAGATGGAATGTTTGACCCAAATGCCTTCCAAACTTCCATTAAAGAAGTAGCAATTTTCTAAAGAAACTAACCTTGCCAACATGTATAACTGATTGCAGATGAAACGGTTTTGTGAGGAGTTTGATGACGATTTCACAGGCATCAAGGTATCTGCTGGTATGCTAGTTTCAACAGATTGGTTATAGTATTTATTTGTATTAATGTCAATAATGAACTGGGATTGGTTTTGCCTCTCCGTTTTTTGAAGGCTTCTGACCGTGTTGGTGACAGTATCTTTGTCAGTATAAATATTAGTTTGTTGTAGGTTAGATCTTATTTACATATCAAACATTTTGCAACTTTTTCACCTTTCTTATACATCCATGTTATCAGATCTCATTAAAATGGTCTGCTGAATTTGGATGTCTTAGTTTTATCATTTTGTTTTGCAGAGTAAATTCATTAAGTTTTGCATGCAGTGGAAACTTCAGTGTGATATTATACTCTTGCTCATGATGCTATGATCTTTCAACTTAACAGTATGATACTTGCTATTCCTTAAACTCGAATGGAAACACTACCTAAGATGCCCCGGTTTAGCAATTGTTTTTACTCTGTTTTATTAAGTCTTCACTTTTTGGGTGATGTTTTTCCCATTTTAAAATGTTGGATCCGTACCATGACGCAAGTATCATCTAAGTATGCAAGGTCTTTAGACTTCCTGTTGACGATTCAGTTGGCAAATGATTTTTGGCCTGCATTTACCGTGAAAATTCCTCCCTCAACTCCTCCTGATTTTGTGATGCTTTGATTGCCAGCACATGTCTTCTCGATCAGTGTATTTATTTTTCCTGTCCTCCCATTCCTCCTTCAGCTCCTCCTGATTTTGTGATGTTTTGATTGCAGCGCATGTCTTCTCGAACAGTGTATTTATTTTTCCTGTCCTCCCAACCCCTTTGTCTTCAGTTAGTCATCATTGTCAAAAGACTAAATTGTGTGAAACTGAATCAGGTCTTGGAAGCAACAATGACATGTGGGTTGACAAACATAAGCCTCATTTCCTGGAAGAGCTTGCAGTTCACAAGAAGAAGGTAAAGAGTTGTATGTATTTTTCTTAGTCTTCTCAGATGTGAGGTTTTAATGATTTTTTCCTGTGCTTGATTTTGCAGGTCGAAGAAGTGAAAACATGGTTTGAAGAGAGACTAAAAGCTGTAATGGTACTTAATTAAGAATGTCTAAAAAGCCATATTAGTGTCTTTCTTTTCTCAGACTTCTGATATTGTGACAAGACATGGTCATCAATTCCTGGTTCAGCCGGGTGAATATTGCTTTTCTATTTTCCTTCTCCCTAAAATCTTAATATAGTTCATTGTTTCTTATTCTTCGATAGTGTTCTAAAATCGTTGTAGAAGATATTGTAAATAATTACTTGTTGTTGCTTTGCTGAGGAGCCTTGTCTAATGAAGGATGAGTGGAGCGTTGACTATAATCAATAAATGAACTATGGCTAAATCCCGAATCAGTAGGGCTCGGGCACATAAGTTTTCTGTATCCATTTTTCTTTATTCAGTTCCATTTCATTCACATACTAAATAATTTGTCTTCCACAATGTGGTTTTTCTAAAACTAGAGGTTCCATAATCTTACGCATATCCTTGCATCGGGATATGCGTCTTTATCCAGAACTAAAACTGTTGACAAACGTCAGATATAGTACTGTAATAACAACTAAGCATTTATCTGAAAAGTTAGCATCGCCTATAGGAATCCTATGCTTCCATTGTATTTTGTTCTTAGCCAAGTCTGCAGTAACTTTAAGATTTTTGACCTTCAATCATTATATTGTTTCGCCTAAAATCGGTGCATAGTCTGTTAAAATGCACTCCTTTTGGGTTTGTTGCGTTATTATGCTCCCTTGGGAAAGAGTGCTTGTCGGTGCACACATAAAGCAGTGAGAAGAGATATTAAGCATACACATGCTCAAATAAAGTTTCTTTTTTTGTTTCCCTGTTTGCATTGCGTTGCCTGGAACCCGGGGTGGGGGGGGGGGGAGTGGGCAAGATGATGATGGCTCCTTCGGGCGCATCAAGCTCTGAAGATTCAAACTGGACGGAAGCCCTGAGATCTTCTAAAGGGCAGGGAGAGACTTCAGAAAGGGAAAGACCTGGCAAGCACATAAGCTCGATCGGGCCTTACTCACTCAACAAGGGCAGAAACTTCACTCGCTGAGGAAAGAAAATCAGAAATTTTTAGGGAGAAGGATTTCTATCTGACAGGACAAACGAAGAAATAGGAAGGGATGGTTCTTTCATTCCGTTGATAGAAGTCTAACTAGAAAAAGACTCCTGGGTGTCTTCCAGTAGCCTTAGAAGTGTCTTCCAGTGGCATCTTCTAGCCTTAGATATTCTAAGGGGGGGGGGGGGGGGGGATGTACTTGGGATTTTGCCACAACTTATGGACATCAGGTGTGTCTTGGTTGCCATGCTTTGTGTTTTAGCAAATCAGGAATAAATTTTTGTTTCATAGTTCGGAGTCGCACCTGCTTGATCCCAAAAAGAAGTTTTCGCTTGCCCTTGTAATTGCTTAGACATGTAAGTGGAAAAGGTAAGCAGTTTATGGTGCTAAAAGGGAAAAAGTTTGATCCAGGAAATTGTTATTGGTAACTTCTTCCTGTCTGACATTTAGCGTCCGTAATTTTGAGGGTTTAGCCTTTCCAGGTGCACATGTTTTCACGGTGTTATTGACATGACAGGTGTTTTCTGCACTCTTCAGACTTTACATTTCCGGAACTGAGATTTTTCCTCTGCTGGATGCAGGATGATCATAATAATGTTCTTCTTGTTGCTGGACCTTCTGGTGTTGGAAAAACTGTATGCCACTGTTTTCTTTACTCTTTATTTAATTTAAACACAAATGACGTGGGACAATTTAGTTTATCTGAGAATTCTGAATTAGGTGTGCCATGTTTTGAATTTTGTCTTACTCCTTTGACGTCCTTAAACCTTGCATGATCATTGGGTGCTTGTCATCTTCTAGGCTACTATCCATGCTATTGCTTCGCATCTTGGTGTCACAATATTCGAATGGACTACGCCTACTCCAACAATTTGGTCAGAACATTTGCATAATTCTAATTCAGGTACATATTCATGTTTGCATTAATGGTAAACGAAGCTGCTCCAAGCTATCAAGTGTTTGTTCAGAATATTGGTTCCTTCATATTATCATTTCACATTTCTTCTTGTGTTGATCTAGGGTTACAATACAGGTCAAAACTAGATGAGTTTGAAGGTTTTGTTGAAAGGGTGAGAAAGTATGGATTGGCTTCTCCAACCTTGAAGGGATCGCATGCTTCGGTCATACTCTTAATTGACGATCTTCCTTTGGTAAATGGAAGAGCTGCATATGGAAGGCTTCAAAGGTGTTTGAAGCTTCTTGTGCAGTTAGTCCGCATTCCAACAGCCATAGTGATCACCAACTATGACAAGGATGACTCTGCAGACTTTAGCACAGGCTGCTGGGAAGAACTCCTTTTATCTCTGCATAGTGCTGGTGCTTGTAAGGTTGCTTTCCTGGATAGACTGACTTTGGATTTTGAATTCTTTAAATCTGTTTATCTTGAATCAAATGTCAAACACCTCCCTATGAGGATGAAAACATAATAAAGTAGTTTCCTTGGCCAATTTTAAGCATTTTGACCTGCAACTCCACCCATAGCCTGCAGGTGAAGGGCAAAATAGCTCTCTCTCTGAACATTAAAGGTTCTTTTCTTGTCTTCGACGATAAAACGCCAGGGGAGGAAGCTGTTATTCCACATTTTAGATTCTAAGTTACTAGAGTTTGTCAATTTTTTTAGGCGAGTTCATGGTTTTCAGGTCAACTTCAACCCTGTCACTGTCAATTCAGTCAAGAAAACACTTACAACTATATGCAGAAAGGAGAAGCGTGAATTTGGTGCTGATACGATTGAGCTAATAGCGAAAGCGAGTGGAGGTGATATCAGACATGCAATTACTTCTCTGCAGTATCTCTGTCTGAAACCACATAGAAGGCCTATTCTACCTTCAAAAGAAAGACTGGATAATGCTAGTTATTTGGATGATGTGTTTTGTTTGCCATTTGGAAAAGATGAAAATCTCTCTTTATTCCATGCATTAGGCAAATTTCTACACAACAAAAGAGAAAGTGAGCACACAACTGCATCAGGTACATCCGACTAAACTTCATTCTCAGGATACATTGAGTTTGCAGTGCTTACAGAACTTAGTAACTGTGTGCTTCCACACCTCTTCTACAGTAGTGACAAATTACTCCACCTTTGCTAGTAATGCTTCCTCATGAGGACTGCATATCTGTTTGAATGGTCGAATCTAGGGTTGTCTTTTATAATCTGCATGAGCAATACTGTATTGTCGAAGAGTTTTTCAATTGCTAAATGTGGTTTCATTGCATGTAGACACCATTCAAACAAAGTCATTAAGCAGATTCGCTAGATGTAATAATGAGCATTGTTTAAGAATGACTGATTTGAGAATAGGTGATTATCCAAGGAGTGGTCTCCCAAGTGATGGTAGTAGGAAGAATATAGAAGATTAACCTTCTGCCATATGTATGAACTTACAAGTTCAGATATGTGAGGTTTCTTCTATTACAAAGTTACAGCTCTGCTTTGAACATGTTATCTTATGCCCTTCTGTAGTAAGATATGAGAATTCTCTGCCAAGTGAATAATTGAGAGAACCACCTTTGGCAAAGCCTCTGATACAGACTCATTTTTTTGTAGATAGAGACGCATTCCTTTTGAAGGAAAAATTTGTGAGATTTCCTCTTAAAATGGATGCTCCAGAAGTTGTTCTTTGTCAAGCACATGGGCAAGCGAGGACTCTTTCTGATTTTCTGCATGAAAATGGTAAATTTTCTTCTTAAGTTGGATGGGCTTTTCAACTAATCTGGTCCTGTTGTTTGATTTTGCATGTTCATGATTTGGAATGAATTTGGGTTTTGGGGGCCCGGGGGGGGGGGGGGGGTGTTACTGGACTCAGGGTTTTTTTTTTTTTTTTTTTTTTTAATTCAACCACCAAAAATCTGCCATTCTGTGGCGTAATGCTATTTCTGGATCATATTTGACTGCTTTGTTTGTGGGCTATATCAAAAAACAATAGATTCAGCACCAGTTCCAATAGCTTGAACTTCTTCTGGTCTTCTTAGTTTTTCATCTGCCTTTGTGCTGAATTTTACCAGCAAACTAAATGTTAACAGAGAATGTGTTTTTTGATCTTCTTTCCTAAATTATAGGAGAAATAACTGCTTCTTTTATTCAGCTTGCATTTACTACCTAATAGATTGTTCATGAAATGGGGTAATTAAGACTTATAGCTACCATATCTGTGCATAGGAATGCTTTTTTTTTTTCTTTCTTCTGTGCATAGAAATGTAGAATATATCATTGTCTAACATGTAAGTGGGTTTTTAGAGTCACCAAAGCAATAAAAAATGCATTAATTCTAATGAAAATTTGTTTAAGCTTAAGCTTTCTGCAGAATTACTTCTCTAGAAACTTGGCTGATGCATCTGATAAATGATCCTTGTGTTTGTCTGCAGTTTTAGACTTCCTGAGTGAAGAAGCAATAGATGACGCGTGGCTTGTGGCATCATATTTAAGCGATGCGGATTTTCTTCTATCTTCACTTAATGGACATCTATCTAGAGACTATGGAGCTGAGAACATCATACAGTCAGCTGCTGCTTCAGTTGCTGCTAGAGGAGTATTATTTGGGAATGCTCATCCAGTGTCTTCCAGGTACAATGACATTACCTGGTCTTTATATAAAGCACCTAAAATCATTTATCACAAATTCCCGTGAAAAAGCAGGTGGCATGCTATTCGACGTCCAAAACTGTGGGAGGCTGAACAATCATCACGCCGCAATAAGGTAAGTTTCTTGCAGTCCCTTTCTCTGCACTTTGCTCTTGATCTTGTTCACATAGCTTCTTAACATGGATTTATCTGGATTAAGTCCTGAAGTATAATGTTCTCCACTAGTGTAGTTGCTTAGGAATCACTACTATAATTTCCTAGGGGTCGTTTACTTGGTGCAGTAGGAGATCTAATCTCGACATAAAATCCAGCATTATGTAATGTAATGTTTGGTTGCTATTTTTGTTTTCCTTGTAAATAATACATACATAAGTATGTGAAATCTATGTAATATTATGCGGGATGGAATGTAGAATAAGAATACAAACATTATAATGACAACTAATTCTCATAATTGTAAACCTAAAGCTGCCTTTTTTTTGTTGATAATGTAAATATATATTTTAAATTATACATTGTATACTAATTTGTAATTATACCAAACCAAACATCCAACATGAAATAATCCCTACATTATAATCCGTGCATTACTAACCTGGATTACTTATCTCTTAATGGAACGACCCCATGTAGTCCACTGATTTGGATTTTGATTTCATCCTAACCAAGTTGATGTGCTTGCAGTGTCAAATGCTGAGTCAGAGGGGTGATTTGTATAATAGCCTAACCATATCGGATCAGATAGTTATGGCAACCGAGTTTAGACCTGTCCTTAAATGGCTTGGATACAGAGCATCTGAAAGTTTCCAAGCAGACAACATGGTTGAAGATGACTCCGATAGCACCTGTTTGCATGAGAATAAGCTGGATATATCAGACGATGAGATAGAAGATTGCTAATTGGAAGCAGTGTATCAATATTTAGTCCGTGCTGGCTCCTTTTCACCTGTAAATTCTGTACATAGCTGAAATGATGTAATTTTTGGAGAGAAAACATACAGCTAAGTTCATACCGATTGAAGTAATTTTTTGAAGAGTGTAGGAAATGGTGACTTCAGCCTCCGTTTTAGTATGAAAGCTACTTTGATCTAGCTCACTAACCTATCACTTTACAATAAAGTGAAGACTACCCATCAAGGAAAACAAGGTTACTCGATCAGAACTAGTAAGTAATTCTTTTGAAAAAATCCACGTTTCCTTGGAGCCGTGTTTTAATCAAAGTATGACACATGCATTGCGATTAAAAGTTCCTCAGTTCTTCCTGGTGCGCTGAGCATCACTTTCCTGTGGAACTTTAATAGGAGAACTATGTTGACACAATAGTACTATTTGGTTACTAACCCAATTGGCATTGAAGAATTGAATCTAAGATTTTGTTTAGTTAAATCTCACAAGTTATATTCCAGGAAAGGAAAAAGATAATCTCACCGAAGGAATATATGTTTGTTTTATAATCTATTTATTCATTCATTCAGGGTAAAATCCAAGTGACCTCACAAAATTGGAGACGAACAAAAACGATAAATCTCACAAGTTTGTTTGGTCAACTTGTGTAGTTGCTAGTAGTCTAGAATACGTTCACTCCACCCTTTTTTCGAATAGTAGTTGTCTAGTAGAGCAAATCTAATTTGCTTATTAAAGACACCAATCCCCGAAGACTGGATTTTCTGTATACAGTACTATATTTTGATGCGGTACAGGGAAACTCAGATCGAGCCTCACACTCGTTTAAGATACAATTGAAACCAGTGAGTACCCGATTGAAAACTACATATAATGCCAACTTTCGCAAAACTAATCCAAAAGGAAAAATGGAAAACACTTGCAACTGTAGGAACTGTTTTCCGAGCAAAGCTAAAACATAATTCAAAAATCCTAATATCCTCTAAAATGCCAAACGCAACCAATATCATCTACCTCCATCAGCAGCCGTACTTACACGACCAAAGATTGCTTAAAAACTGTAATCATCTCATTTGCACTCTTAAGAAAATCTGCATTTCCAATAAATTACAGCACATACTGGAAAACCCTCTAGGCTGCAGGAGGGGAAAACAAGTTTCAAGAACACATATATACATTTTTTCTTCTGGCTGGCCCGACCACAAGGAAGCTTGCTCTGTATCTCTCAAGGTAAAATCCTCTTCATTTCATGAACCTGATCAGTATTTTTTGCTTGATTATATACCGACTCAAATGCATGTGTCCACACATTGGCAAAACCCGTCACAGCCTGAAAAACATGTGGCAACCCCATTTGTAGATTGTTCAATGTCATTGCCCTCGTTACACTCACCGCTTTGTCATACTTGGCCTTCTCATCCTCGGCTTTTGCTCTTATTGCCTCCACCTTAGCTCGTTTTTCGGTTACAGGGTTCTTGCTTCTTGTACTAGAGGAATCAGGTATAGAATATGGGCCATACTTGGACTCTAATGACCGAAGCTCGGAAGACTTCTTGTCAAGCTCTTTAAATGCCATCTCCGACTTCTTTTTTTGCTTGAGCTCTTCTGATTGCTGCACCACAATGGCATGGATAACAGTTAGTAGACTGTTGATTCCTTCCGATGCTACTTTGTCTGGAGCATTGTTAACTGCAAGATGCCACTCTTCACAAAGGGAGTAAACTGCATTGTCCTGGTCAGTCTTATGTACTGGATTGTTGCCAAGTTGGAAGAGGCTAAGACGGAGCCAGCCAGTAAGGGACTGAATATAATCACGGTGAGATTTCACTAGGTTGCAAAAAGATAGGTGCCATTGTTCCAGTTCAAGCTCAAGTTGTAGTGTTGATTGTCGATGAAGCTCAGAGGTAGGATAAGTTGATGGCACGGTATTGAGATACTTCAGCTGCTGAACTATGTGCGTTTGAACGTGATGGCACTCATACATGCTTCTCCACATGTACATCAATCTGTAAACCACAAACAATAAGGAGAAGGGAGACAAAAGAGAGAAATAAAGGTCTAAATGATTCTCGCAATACTTTCCTTTTTGCTGAAAATTGGAAAAATGGTTACTCAAAAATGTAACAGAAAACCACCCTTATTTCTTAAGGAATTAATAATTTGTTAAAGTTAAGATTGTCCCATGAAATATGAAGGAGCAACATTGAATTTCATAGCTTTATCCCAATGCCAAAGTCATGCTATTAATATTGCCTGTATTCATTTAGCAACAGAGGACAGTGGGCCCTTGTTTCTAGCTATGTATTGTCTTTAACTTCCATTTAGCACCCTCCTCTCCCTTCCCCTCCCCCACACACCCCACCAAAAAAAAAAAAAAAAAAAAAAAAAAAAAAAAAAAGAAGAGAAGGGTCACCTTAACTCCAGTCAACTATTGACCACTTTGAAAAATTAAAAGGCAGCTCTTGGTAAATGAAAGTCCCACACTTAAAAAGTACTTCCCATAATAATAAATAAAGAGTTCTTCCTTGATGTTGACATAAAAAGCAAAAGGCAGGGATTATGACCCAATTAATACCAACTCTTCACCATTGGCTAATATAGGTGATCTAGTAGGAATGAATAAAATCTTGAAAGAGTCAATCTGCCGTGAGGAAGGCAGTCTCACTTCTAAGAAAAATCCAATGTTCTGATACTATTTCAGTAGAAATAAATGAAAACCAGAAGAAAAAAGAATTTATTGAGTTGGTCTTTTCACGGTTTTTAACAGTAAAGCAGACTGTAATACACTGCTTTTGTATATTTTTAGGTGGCAAAAAGGACAAATCAAAGACATACACCGAATCAGTTAAAGGAGTCAAAAGTTTCCCATTGTACGTAGAGCAATTCGTTGCTTTTTAGTACTGCTAACTAGTAACTAGTAATAATGTCTGTGTACAGATTGCTAGAGTTGACTCTGACCCCCTACCTCTTTGCTCATTTATTCACTGAACTATCACAGGCACAGGACTAGAACGCCCCATTGATTTACTACTACTTAGTCGTAAATATTTTCCAAGATGCATCTCTTCTCCTTAGAACAATAAACATTTTGGATAATGAAAATAATACTTACCAGCAACTTATGTAACATTCAGCGTACACCACAAAAATAAAAATATTTTTTTATAAGAGATGACCAAAGGGGCATGAGTTGGACTAACCCTTTGACCAGTTCAAAGAGTTGTGGATAGAGCTCTGACTCCCTTAATTTGATGATTTCAGCTGATGTGGTCTCAATAGCTTGTGAAGCAACCATCATTTGTGATTCTAACTTCTCCACTTCCTTCTTAGCTTTCTCAGTCTTCACATAATCAGCCCTCTTCATCTCTAGCTTCCTCGCGTGGGCTCCCTTTTTCTCATGCTCCAATTTTAATGTTTCAGCATGCTACAAATAACAAACAAGTTATACCATAAGAAAATAAATGATCAACACAATCTACAATTTATCAAAAAATGGGTGTTGTTAATTTACCTTGACCTCGAGATAGAGTTTTTTCTCCCAAGCATATAATCTCTCCACTGTAGAACAATGCGAAGCTTTAGCATTATTAGCCCCATTCATAGCTTTGTTCATAGGATCATCACAAAATCTGCCAATTCCATTCCATCTTGAACTTCCACCAAACGACCATGAAAATGGACTCATCAACTTATCTACAAACAAACCCCAAGAACCAATTTTTAACAAAATGAAGGGTTATAATAAGCATGTTGTACCGTGTGCAGTTATCTGTGTACATTATGACATACCTGCAGATCTTTGTTCAGAAAAAGCACAATTAGGAACTTCCAAAAGCAATGAGAGTTGTCCACCAGCATCAGCAGCATTAAGAAAGTACTCATCAAGCTCTTTAATAATCTCCACCAAGTCTTTCCCTTTAGTAGACACCACCACCGCCAGCTCACTAGTAGTAGTAGTCTCTTTACTAAACTGACTCACCACAGACGGAGGCGCCGCCACACTCGCCGCCCCAACCGTGGTGGTAGCCGCCACCTCAGACGTAACAGTCGTCTCATCCCATTCTTCCTCCGTAACTGATCTTGAAGATGACGGTGGCGGCACAAATGGGTCCCAGAAATCCCAGTTTGATGCCGCCGGAGGCGGCGGTGGTGGAGGCGGCGGAGGTGGTGGTGGTAGGGCAGAGGAAGTGGTGGTTGAGGTGGTTGTCCAGGAAGTGGGGCTCATTGGGGGTGGTGGGGGTGGGGTGGTGAGACGCCGTGGTGGTGACGGAGGAAGTGGTGGTAAGTGGTGGTTGTGTGGGTGGAGATCGGTTTCTCCGGTAGCGAACTGAAGTAAAGCGGAACCAGTGTTTCTAAGTGAACGTAAGTACATGGAATGTGAAGCAGAGAAAGCTTGTCTTGATTTAACTAACTGTTTCATGTACCTCTTTCGAGCTTTGCATCTTGACACTAACTCTTCTCTCTCTAATCTTGAATACCAGCAACCCATTTTTTGACTTGATTTTTCTCCTCTTCCAAACAGAACTAAGAACAACAATAAAGAGCAAAGCTAGCAGCTAAGACTCACTTTAAACTTTTTCCTTTCTTGAATTATCAACCATGTTCCATGTGTGTTGTACTCCAAAGACTGACACAGCTATTTCAGACCAAAAAGAATAATTTTAAAAAATAAAAGTACTCTTCTAGGTCCTTTTTTTTTTAAGCTTACTCTGACAGATCAAATACTGAATCTTTACACCAGCTATCCCCACTTTCAGAACACCAACAAAATCCCCATTGCAAAATTGAAATGCTTTATAACGTGAAAAGGGGGATGGGAGAGGAACAAGAGGAAGAGCAACACGAAGAAAACATCAATTTGGATTTATACAGAGGCAATAGTTGTTGGACAGAGTGCCAAATTTTTGTTATAATCTCACGGTGAACCAAAATGCCCTATTTGAGGATGTTTTACTATTTACCAAATAAGACATCCTGTTGTCACATGCATGTAACCTTGCAAAGCATGCCCTGTTTGAGGAAGTAAAGGGTAGTTTGGTAATATAGAGATTTCAACGGACACGAGTCAATTTATATGGTAATAAAAATTTAGTATAAATTCCGGAGGGGCGGGGTGGGGGGTCGGCGGGGGGTTGGGTCATGAACCATGAATGAGATGATAAGAGCAAGAAAGAAGAGTTCAATTTGGAAAAATGGCATATTCATAAAGCCAATGCATCGGTTACGAGGTAATCTGGCTAAGGATTAACGACCCACAGTAACCTTATTATAGTCTTCCCCTTCAGATTTTTTAAAGGAATTCATAGCTACCTTTAAGACTTATTTATGAATAATAACTACCTTATTTTTTTATTTAATTTTTGTAGCTTTATTTTTCCAAAATTACATTTTAACTAATCCAAATGCTTTTGAAATACACGTACCTCTTTATTCTCCCTCACTACACATTTATCATCTTCTCCGCACCCTAAAAAAATTCTCTCTCTCTTTCCTTTCCCTTTCCCCCTAAAGATTATTTGATTTAAATGAGGGTTGCTCTTGCCGTCGGTGATGCGGAAAAAATTCTCTCTCCTATTGCCATCGGTGATGAATCCATAACGGGACGGTTATCGAGCAAGTTGATCGGATTTGGAATAATGAACATCACAACCATAAAGCTTAAGCTTTTTGTCTTGACATATATCCGATTCAATGAATTTTGATTTCATCCCTACTTTTCTTGGAGTTATTACCAACATGTAAATGCGACTCAAATATGTTGGAACTCAACTACTCTCGCAAATCGTGTTAATATTTTTTTTCTTTCTCGTTAAGATATGCATATATATAGTTACAATCTTTTCAAGTAAGTATAATAGAGATATAATGATTAGGTGTTTGATGAAATGCCTCAAAGATATATTGTTGCCTCTCTGTTACGATATCATGTTATCTTGATCATGGGTTGGTGAATAAGGTAATGGATGAATTTCGTCCGGTTTCTACTAAGGATAATGTTGGTGGGAATGACTATGATTGATCTTTGGTTAGAAAAGTGAAATGAAAAATCTTGGGAAATATATTTCAAAAGATATTTTGTATTTCAACGTATTTCTAATTTTTGAAACGGTTTCGATATATTTCATTGTATTCCATTGTACATACACATACTACAATTTTATATTTCTTAAACAATCAACCATATTTCATTGTATTTCGGTGTATATTTTTCGTATTTGGAAGTATTTATAAAAGTTTGGAATGGAGTAATTTGAGAGAGAAACGTGGGTTGTTATGGAACTTCGACGGTTAGTCATCGGTTGATTTAATTTGACTTACCATTTAAAATGAAAAAGAGAATCTATTCCATAAATAAATATTTTTACTCCCCATTTTGTATTTCAAAGATATTTCAAAAATGTGAACTCTCGTATTTTGTATTTCCGTGTATTTCTCTATATTTCAAAAACGCGAAATACAACTAAATACAACAAAAACTAGCTACGATTTGTAAATATAGAAAAAGTAATATAAATATGTTGAAAGGTTTATTAAAGGTACTTTGTTTTTGTAAGTTGCCCTTTTTTAAAAGTGCTATGGGGAGTGGAACACCTCTTGATTTTTTGAAATCATGTTGATGAAGAGTGCCGATTAAAATGATTTGAGTTAATAAAGATTATTTGATTTAAATGATTTGAGCTAAAGTGACTAAAAAGCGGATCATATAATCCAACATCCTAACTCTTGATAAGTTTAATTTCTTTTTGCATTCTTTTATAATTTTTGACGTATTTAATAATATTTTTTTCTTTATTACGACTATATATAACATATCAGTAAAATAAATATTTTCACAAAATTTATCATGAATTAATTTGACTACATATCAGCGTAAGTTTTAAATAAGTTGAACCAAGTAAATCAAGAAGGACTGAAACAATCAATAAGGAAATTATTTTGAACAAATTAGACGGGTTATTTTCCAAAATTAATTTTATAATTTTGATATTGACTTTAAATTTGGAATTCATTAATATTCTTTGCATTAACTGTTATTTGTTTGCTAGTTCGGGAAATAAAGAGGTATTTACAAAGGAGAGTACATAAAAAGATTTTCTCCCTCCGTTTGAAATGAGGAAAGGAAAATATTATGTCCTAATTTGTATGAAGTGTTTGACTGAACATGAATCTTAAGAATGAAAGGAAGAATTTTATAAATTGTGGTTTTAAATAAGTCATAGGTATTCATATGACTATAAATCACCTCATTAAAGATAAATGCATATTTAAAATTAAATTGCTACTAAATATAAAAGTAGTGTCGCGTCATTCTTTTTTAAACCGACGAAATAGGAAAGACCGTATGAATTAAGACAGAGGAAGTATGTGTTTACTTAACTACTCCCTCTATTTCAATATAAATGGATTTCAGACAAGTTTTTTATGGTCCAAAATGAACCTGCATTTCAATTTATGCGAACACTATTTCCTTTTTAACCGTCCCAAAATGAATGAC
This sequence comes from Lycium ferocissimum, assembly GCF_029784015.1. Taxonomy (NCBI): domain Eukaryota; kingdom Viridiplantae; phylum Streptophyta; class Magnoliopsida; order Solanales; family Solanaceae; genus Lycium; species Lycium ferocissimum. The sequence continues at coordinate 59,638,628 of NC_081343.1, forward strand.
CTCTTTCATAATTCGAAACAAATTCACTTTATAAATGATTTACAGCCATACAAATATTCAAAACTTATTTTAAACCACAAGTTTCAAAAGTCTCCCCTCTTTCTTAAATGTCGTGTCCAGTCAAATGGGTTCACATAAATTAAAACGGAGGGAGTATTTTTCAAAGTCCAAAAATGTATTAATAATTTTCTTTTTTAAAATTAGCCTTCTTTTTGATAGGTAATATTGATTATCAAAAAAAAAAAAAAATTGTGAAGAAACAAAAGGATAATATTGATAAATTACTTTTTGATTTGTCTTTAATTAACTTACTGATTATTTAAGTGACTAGGTTCAAATATTAATATTTATTCCTATTTATTAAATTTCTTAATAAATATATCGGACTTGAATCAAAATTATTTCGTAGAGCTTTGTAACTTCTATGATTAATACAGAAACCAATAGAAAGGTCATACTCTTATTTTAAAGTGCATAATAAGTTATACATCAGTATCATATTGGTAAAAAAACCAATAAGACATATCCAGTTTTGAAAATTTATATTTTGTGTATAAGTTACTGAGTTACTATATTTCTACTCATTCTATTGTTTTTTTATGGAAAACTTGCAACTCTTGGACATTTCAGCAAAATGATCGCCCTTAGAGGTCGCGAAAATGAACTAGAAAAAGATTAAATGAGATAATTTACTCACATATGCTGTTTATAAAAAAAAAAAAAAAAAAAAAAAAAAGCTGTCTTGCTCGAATCTCACCTAATTATAATACACTAATACTCCCATAATTTAGATAAATAACAATTGTGAATAAACATTTTCCTTCAGTACAGTTATCCCCCTTTGCCGTTCGTGGAATAACAGGTGGTTTGCATGAGAGTTGAGACCGTGCGGTGAAAATTTTGGGAGGCTTAAGATGGCATTACATTCTGTTTTACCTTATAATAATATTAAATTAATTTGTTTTGCTTTTCATGGGGAAGTGTGACAGTGGAATAGAACTGACAACAGGCAATTATAAAATTGCACCGGTCCACTTTCATGACATTTTTACCCTCAGAATATTCATTTACAGATTATCTTTAGGTAAAACCCACAAAAAAAAAAAAAGAGAGAGAGAGCTTAATTGTTTCCATTTTTTTTTCTCCTTATTTCGTTATTGAAAGAGACAATCTGCCTCGCTTCCTATTCTTTTTGTCCTCGTCCTCCTCCTATTTTTGTTCTCCTTTCAGATACTTTTACCAGATTCACTTTTCCCTTTAGAAATTGAAAAGTAGCAAATTGTTTAATATTATTTTTACTAGATTTACCATTATCTTTGCTAATTATATTTTTATTACTTATTCTCTGGCCAAACAAGAAAGACAAGTACTTTTCATTTTTTCTTCCTTATAATAATGACAATTTTGTCTCCACGCCCACTGCTTTAAACTAATTTCACTCATAAAAAGTTGTTGCGGAAAAAAGTGAAATTTACCATTGCAAATTTGCAATATCTCATGTCATATGAGATAATGAGAGTTGTGCGGGTGGTAGTACTGGTAAATTACTAGATAATCAGTTTTTACTTAATTCGTCACATGCAATGTGAAAGACCACTATTTATTTTTATTTTTTCGGATATACCAAGTCGATTTCATTTGAATGGGAAGAGCAACAAACAAAATTAGATAAATCTCAATGGAGATTTCTTAATTGGCCCCGCATTAAAGTTTAAATGTATGTTCAATTTTTAAAATGAGGTCATTTTAGTAAACAATCAATTATTTAAAGGGATCGGCCGCTCTACCTAAAGCTTGTTTGTAATATTTTTGGGGAATGACTAGGATTAGACGAGGTAACACGTGAGGAGACCTGCAAGCAGTAATCTAATTATTCATCCTTTGGCAGTTCTCTATTAATTTACAGGTTAAAGTAATTAGTTCTATAGTAATAAATTCTTGCAAAGGTATATACAATTAAGATGGTCCTCATCTGCCAAGGATCAATTAAGATTTTATGATGATTTATGACTCATTTTTTGGAAGATTCTACTTTGATTCTTCCAACGTTTGAAAAATTAACTATTTCGGATGCCTCATTCCTTAAAAAGCTCTATAATCTATACTATAATTGATGTTTGATAATGTCAAAAGGATATAAAATGAATTCAAGATACCACTGTTACGAAGAGTATTTACCCTCTTTACTTAAAAACTCTATACTACAGAATATCAGAGGAGGTTTTAGCCAATTTGTGTACTCTAAATTATTCAAGTAATTAGTATTGTGCTAGAGTCTATATAGCAAATAAATTGAGAATGTCTCAAATTTTATATTGTTGAAGTTAAGTTATTTTTGTCAAATCTTAGCTATTTTTGCTTGGACAACATTGGTTTTTGCGTTACTTCAAGCATTTATAGTTGAAGTTTAGCCATTTTTGCCTGACTTCAACTATTTTTTGCTCGAACTGCAATCATACATGGCCGAAGTTTAGTCATTTTGTCCATTTGACTTGACCATTTATGTCCGACGTTCATTAACTTATATATTTAAATTCAAGCAAAAATGGTTGAAGTCAGGCAAAATTTAGGCAAAAATAATTGACGTCCAACTATTTTTGTCTGAACTTAATGCAAAATTACATGTACCTCACTCATATATAACTTCAGACACTGCATACTGCATGGCTAAAGTTAGGTAAAAATGTCTAAACTTCACTCATATGTAACTTCAAAAATATATGACTGTAATTTAATTTTATTAAGCCTAACTTTAGACACTGCATATCGGAAGTGCTATATGTGCAAAAAAATTTAAAACATGAGTACAAATTAAATAGTGGTGTCAAAACAAGTTATCTCATGAAATTTTTACTGTGAAAACGGGTGATTTACAAGAATGAAATTAGAGGTGGGTACTCTTGAACTTTTATCTTCGCTTGCCCTATGTACAAAACCTTTTTTTTTTTTTTTAACTTTTAACCTCAAGGTTTTCCCATGAACTAAAAGAGAGTCAAAGTACAAGACCATCATTTTCTAGGTCATTAGTGTAATTATGTATGAAAACACCTAATGCGGGCTAAAGATTACGGGCTTTCCCTCCGAGTCAGGCAGGGTCCAAATTCTGAAAGCCCATAAACCATGTAATCGTCATAGATCATCCTGTTCTAGCGACCAACAAAATAAACTGACGCAAAAAATGAAGGTTCGTTAGATCCGCCAACACACGAGGCTCATCGGGCAGCCAATCAGATAAGAAAATGCCCACGTCATAGCACGCATATCAACACATTCTCCAACAATACCCCACGCTTTTCAACTCCCACGTTTATCCACGCGCCAATCACCTTCCAACAAATGTTCAGTGTCCTTAACGTGCTTATTGAAAGTGATTGGATCATCCTTTTTGGGTTTTCCCTCCAATATTATTATTCATAACCGGTGCCACTAAAAGAATAAAAAAACAAATTCGTTTCTTGTGTTCTTCCATATTCATTGCTTTATACTAAAAGTTCTCTCTTTATATATTCTTCTATATAATATAATCCTTGTCTTTCATAATTTCATTCATTTAATACGTTTACGATAGCTTTGTTTCATAATACCAATGGCGGGAGCAATATGATGCAGAGTATATGAAGGAAATAGAGAAGGCACGAAGAGATCTTCGAGCTCTTATCTCCAGCAAAAACTGTGCTCCTATTATGCTTCGTCTAGCGTATGTATTATGCAAAATTATCAAATGTTGTGTTGAAATGAAATTTTGATCTGACACAGTAATAAGGATATTTTAATTTGCAGGTGGCATGATGCAGGAACCTATGATGCTACAACAAAGACTGGAGGACCTGATGGATCAATAAGGAATGAGGTAGAGATAAAGCATGATGCTAACAGTGGTCTCAAAATCGCAATTGATCTTTGTGGTACGCTATTTAGCCTTGCTTTTCTAGAGCCTTCGCATAATTATAGTTAGTACCTCGGGAGATCTATTGATAATCTGCTGCAAATGAGTTTGTGTTCATTGATATAGATTGTCAATTAGATGGTTAATGATCAATGATTTTAGTTTAAGTACATGAATGCTTTTGATTGATTTTGGATGTTAACAGCTAATTACTCCATGTTTTAGTATATCGCTCATGCTTAGTTACTGTTTCTGAGTTTTCATTCGAAGATGGAAAGTTGATCATATCACTTTTTCTGTTATGAAATTCTGTTAAGGATTACATTGTTTATATGTTTAGTAATTAAGTTAATTTGTTCTGCATATAATTGGAGTCTTGCTTTATGTTGAACAGTTTCTTATGCCTCCTTTTTTTTATATCGGAAGTGAATTTTTCTGCGCACCGTTACCGTCATTCAGTTGAAAGCATTTTGGAGAAATTAGAATCTGTTTAATTTACAATAGCCACATAAACTGCTTTTCTATAACATGTTCTTTTAAGTGGCTTGAAGAATTTCTGTATAATCTATTATCTTCTCTCTGTTTAGCATCAATATTTTTCTTTTCAAGAAAAAAAGAAAAAGAAAAAAGAAGACACAATTTCTAACTTTGCTCTAGATTAATACAGATTAGTCATTGTCTTCTGAATACACATCCTCCAAAGCCCATATTTTGTTTACATTAAGTGTTTCTTTTATCAGTTTAATCTACTTTGAGGCCATTAATACTAGATTCTATCTTCTAATGCCTTTTCTTTTATGAGTACAGAAGAAATTAAGGCCAGACATCCTAAAATTACGTATGCTGACCTCTATCAGGTGATTATACTTGTGTCTAATATTTGTTTTCCATTTTGGGAAGGTTCTACTTAATGTTAGTTGTATTAGTAGCAGTAATGCAGGGGAACAAAAATATTCTGGTTTTATGGATTTGAAAGTGTGCTTATTATTACCTTTTATTTGGGACTGCAGCTTGCTGGAGTTGTTGCTGTTGAGGTAACTGGAGGTCCTACCATTGATTTTGTCCCTGGTAGAAAGGTACAGAAAAGATGAAAGCATGCCTCCTTTTTGTATTTTAATGTTTTAGATACATTTGAAAGACTCGTCTTTAATTAGTAACTTCCACCTTCCTATCAGGATTCATCAAGCTCACCAGAAGAAGGGCGCCTTCCTGATGCCAAACAAGGTTAGTCATCCTAAAAGGATGGCTTAGCTGATCTATTATTTGAATTATCCGCATTATGCCATATTTGTTGCCTAATCATTGTTCTTGCACTATATTTTTGTGAGCAACTTGAGTATAAGCATTCTTGTTTCTGCTTCTATGTGGAAGTCAGATGTTAATTTTGGAGATGGCATTATTTAGTTTCTCTGCTAGTTTGCACTTACCAGATCATCCCCTAAACATGTTTCTACGTGTTGTTCCCATTATTTCAAAAGAAAATTCTGTAAAGGATCTTAATAATATATATATATATATATATATATATATTCCTATTGGTGGGTGATCTTGAATGTTATGAACAATGACATTGAACTGGACTTGGTGATATCCTATTGCGAAAATTGTAAATATTGCTAAAACTGCTACCAGCTACCTTGTAGTAATAAAAAGAATTGACATGATTTTCTGAGAGTGCTCTATAACTCAGTGCTCTGATCTTAAAACATATTCTCAGCATATGGCATATCACATATCACTTATTCTTCCTAATGTCCTTTTAGGTCCACCACACTTGAGGGACGTCTTTTACAGAATGGGACTCACTGACAAAGATATAGTCGCATTATCTGGAGGCCACACACTGGTATTATATCACATGGATCTGCATCTGGATATTGAAATTTTCCACACATGAATATAATTCAGTTTGTCTTAAAGTTCCTCTTTCGTGTTTACTGTTGTAGGGAAGAGCACATCCAGAGAGATCTGGCTTTGAGGGCCCTTGGACTAAAGAGCCTTTGAAATTTGACAACTCATACTTTGTGTAAGATTCGCATATGCATGAAGCTCTTTTATATTTCACCTTTGTTAAAAGAAAATTTTCATGATTGCTTGCCTAAATGATACAATAATCTCTTAGGGAGCTTCTCAAGGAGGATTCAGAAGGTCTCTTGAAACTTCCCACTGATAAAGCTTTGGTTGAAGATCCACAGTTCCGCCCTTTTGTGGAACTTTACGCAAAGGTATATAGCTCATATTTCTGTATACGTTTTTAATGGTCAAGTGTTACAACACATCGTTTGAATTTGTTACCACAAAACATTGCAATAATGCTAGACGGAAAATAGCATAAAAAACCAGTAAGGCTGGTTAAATTGCTGGAATTTATCTTTAATTAGTAAGCAAATGAATGTGGAATCATCCTATTAGAATCTTTCTTGCAACTTACCAATATGCATGGCTAAGGAGCTGCACTATGCTTCAAAATTTCTAGCGTTATCACACAGATAATTTTTTCCTAAATAATCTCACTCAAAAACTTTTTATGTAATAGCTTATATCTACTTATTTCTGTGACAGGACGAAGAGGCTTTCTTCAGAGACTATGCCGAGTCACACAAGAAACTCTCAGAGCTTGGATTCACACAACCTTCATCTTGCTTCAAGTTAGCAGTAAAGAACAGCACAGTGTTGGCACAAGGTGCTGTTGGAGTTGCCGTTGCAGCAGCTGTTGTAATATTGGGTTACTATTATGAAGTCAACAGGAGAATCAAGTAAGCATTAGCAAGCACAAAAGTTCCAATTCATTCGCGAAGTCAACTGAAGCAAATTGGAAACTGAATAGCTCCATATTCAATGGCATTAAAATTGATTGTTGTTATTGGCAACGCATGCAAAATAGTATGATAGTATTTCTTTCTGTTTTCATCAATAAATCCTGGGATGTGCTGCTTGCAGCTATTCAAGTGAAAATAACATGTCTTTAGTGGCTTTGAAATATCATAGGTCTACTCATGGTTCAAATATATTCCTGATTGAGGAATAATTGTTCACAGATTGGCATCACCACGTTTGTTAATTCTCTATGTTTTCTACTAGTTGTCGCTTATACTAACCCATTGCAAAAGTAACAAAAAAGAGATACCGTTGTAATTTTAATCTCATATACGCGAGAGAAATTCACAAGTCAAAACTCTATGAGATGTCGTGAACATCCTTTAATTTAGTTCAAATGCTTGTAACAATTTTGAAATGGGGCCCGTCTTCGTCAATAATCTATGCGATTGACCATTCTTGTCGTTTGATTGTTGTATTAATTTAAAATTTGGTGCATACTAGGATGAAACGAGGTAAAAAGGGAGGTATTTGCATGACCTGACTAGGATGAAACGAGGTAAAAAGGGACGTATTGCTGACCTGCAAGTGATTTTTCAATTATTTGTCGTTTGATAGGTCTCTATTCATATAGGGATAGTTTGGTAACTATACATACGAGTAAATTTCATGAATGATCACTTAACTATCACTTTTTTTCACGAAAGTCACTTAACTATGTTTTCTAACACAAAAGTCACATAATTATCATTTTTTTTTCACCAAAGTCACTTAACTATGTTATCTAACACAAAAGTCACATAACTATCAAGTAATTACACCCCGTCAATTACACCCAATTCCCACCCTAAGCGTGTAATTACTTGGTCAAACAAACAGTAATTACACCCAATTCCAATTACCTGAGTGGCTTTCCAAACAGGCCCTAAAAGTTCTCTCTTTATTATTCTTCTATATAATATAATCCTTGTCTTTCATACTTTCATTCATTTAATAAGTTTACGATAGCATTGTTTCATAATACCAATGGCGGGACCAGTAGTGGATGCAGAGTATATCAAGGAAATAGAGAAGGCACGAAGAGATCTTCGAGCTCTTATCTCCAGCAAAAACTGTGCTCCTATTATGCTTCGTCTAGCGTATGTATTATGCAAAATTATCAAATGTTTTGTTGAAATAATATTTTGATCTGACACAGTAATAAGGATATTTTAATTTGCAGGTGGCATGATGCAGGAACCTATGATGCTACAACAAAGACTGGAGGACCTGATGGATCAATAAGGAATGAGGTAGAGATAAAGCATGATGCTAACAGTGGTCTCAAAATCGCAATTGATCTTTGTGGTGCGCTATTTAGCCTTGCTTTTCTAGAGCCTTCGCATAATTATAGTTAGTACCTCAAGAGATCTATTATAATTTGCTGCAAATGAGTTTGTGTTCATTGATATAGATTGTCAATTAGATGGTTAATGATTAATGATTTTAGTTTAAGTACATGAACGCTTTTGATTGATTTTGGATGTTAACAGCTAATTACTCCATGTTTTAGTATATCGCTCATGCTTAATTACTGTTTCTGAGTTTTCATTCGAAGATGGAAAGTTGATCATATCACTTTTTCTGTTATGAAATTCTGTTAAGGATTACATTGTTTATATGTTTAGTAATTAAGTTAATTTGTTCTGCATATAATTGGAGTCTTGCTTTATGTTGAACAGTTTCTTATGCCTCCTTTTTCTTTATATCGGAAGTGAATTTTTCTTCGCACCGTTACTATCATTCAGTTGAAAGCATTTTGGAGAAATTAGAATCTGTTTAATTTACAATAGCCACATAAACTGCTTTTCTATAACATGTTCTTTTAAGTGGCTTGAAGAATTTCTGTATAATCTATTATCTTCTCTCTGTTTAGCATCAATATTTTTCTTTTCAAGAAAAAAAAAAAAAAAAAAAAGACACAATTTCTAACTTTGCTCTAGATTAATACAGATTAGTCATTGTCTTCTGAATACACATCCTCCAAAGCCCATATTTTGTTTACATTAAGTGTTTCTTTTATCAGTTTAATCTACTTTGAGGCCATTAATACTAGATTCTATCTTCTAATGCCTTTTCTTTTATGAGGAGTACAGAAGAAATTAAGGCCAGACATCCTAAAATTACGTATGCTGACCTCTATCAGGTGATTATACTTGTGTCTAATATTTGTTTTCCATTTTGGGAAGGTTCTACTTAATGTTAGTTGTATTAGTAGCAGTAATGCAGGGGAACAAAAATATTCTGGTTTTATGGATTTGAAAGTGTGCTTATTATTACCTTTTTATTTGGGACTGCAGCTTGCTGGAGTTGTTGCTGTTGAGGTAACTGGAGGTCCTACCATTGATTTTGTCCCTGGTAGAAAGGTACAGAAAAGATGAAAGCATGCATCCTTTTTGTATTTTAATGTTTTAGATACATTTGAAAGACTCGTCTTTAATTAGTAACTTCCACCTTCCTATCAGGATTCATCAAGCTCACCAGAAGAAGGGCGCCTTCCTGATGCCAAACAAGGTTAGTCATCCTAAAAGGATGGCTTAGCTGATCTATTATTTGAATTATCCACATTATGCCATATTTGTTGCCTAATTATTGTTCTTGCACTATATTTTTGTGAGCAACTTGAGTATAAGCATTCTTGTTTCTGCTTCTATGTGGAAGTCAGATGTTAATTTTGGAGATGACATTATTTAGTTTCTCTGCTAATTTGCACTTACCACATCATCCCCTAAACATGTTTCTACGTGATGGTCCCATTATTTCAAAAGAAAATTCTGCAAAGGATCTTATATATTCCTATTGGTGGGAGATCTTGAATGTTATGAACAATGACATTGAACTGGACTTGGTGATATCCTATTGCGAAAACTGTAAATATTGCTAAAACTGCTACCAGCTACCTTGTATTAATAAAAAGAATTGACATGATTTTCTGAGAGTGCTCTATAACTCAGTGCTCTGATCTTGAAACATATTCTCAGCATATTGCATATCACATATCACTTATTCTTCCTAATGTCCTTTTAGGTCCACCACATTTGAGGGACGTCTTTTACAGAATGGGACTCACTGACAAAGATATAGTCGCATTGTCTGGAGGCCACACACTGGTATTATACCACATGGATCTGCATCTGGATATTGATATTTTCCACACATGAATATAATTCAGTTTGTCTTAAAGTTCCTCTTTCGTGTTTACTGTTGTAGGGAAGAGCACATCCAGAGAGATCTGGCTTTGAGGGCCCTTGGACTAAAGAGCCTTTGAAATTTGACAACTCATATTTTGTGTAAGATTCGTATATGCGTGAAGCTCTTTTATATTTCACCATTGTTAAAAGAAAATTTTCATGACTGCTTGCCTAAATGATACAATAATCTCTTAGGGAGCTTCTCAAGGAGGATTCAGAAGGTCTCTTGAAACTTCCCACTGATAAAGCTTTGGTTGAAGATCCACAGTTCCGCCTTTTTGTGGAACTTTACGCAAAGGTATATAGCTCATATTACTGTATACATCTTTAATGGTCAAGTGTTACTACACATCGTTTGAATTTGTTACCACAAAACATTGCAATAATGCTAGACGGAAAATAGCATAAAAAACCAGTAAGGCTGGCTAAATTGCTGGAAATTTATCTTTAATTAGTAATCAAATGAATGTGGAATGATCCTATTAGAATCTTTCTTGCAACTTAACCAATATGCATGGCTAAGGAGCTGCACTATTCTTCAAAATTTCTAGCAATATTACCCAGATAATTGTTTCCTAAATAATCTCACTCAAAAACTTTTTATGTAATAGCTTATATCCACTTATTTCTGTGACAGGACGAAGAGGCTTTCTTCAGAGACTATGCCGAGTCACACAAGAAGCTCTCCGAGCTTGGATTCACACCACCTTCATCTTGCTTCAAGTTACCAGTAAAGAACAGCACGGTGTTGGCACAAGGTGCTATTGGAGTTGCTGTTGCAGCAGCTGTAGTAATATTGGGTTACTTTTATGAAGTCAACAGGAGAATCAAGTAAGCATTAGCAAGCACAAAAGTTTCAATACATTCGCGAAGTCAACTGAAGCAAATTGGAAACTGAATAGCTCCATATTCAATGGCATTAAAATTGTTTGTTGTTATTGGCAACGCATGCAAAATAGTATGATAGTATTTCTTTCTGTTTTCATCAATAAATCCTGGGATGTGCTGCTTGCAGCTATTCAAGTGAAAATAACATGTCTTTAGTGGCTTTGAAATATCATAGGTCTACTCATGGTTCAAATATATTCCTGATTGAGGAATAATTGTTCACAGATTGGCATCACCACGTTTGTTAATTCTCTATGTTTTCTACTAGTTGTCGCTTATACTAACTCATTGCAAAAGTAACAAAAAAGAGATACCGTTGTAATTTTAATCTCATATACGCGAGAGACGCAATTCACAAGTCAAAACTCTATGAGATGTCGTGAACATCCTTTAATTTAGTTCAAATGCTTGTAACAATTTTGAAATGGGGCCCGTCTTCGTCCAATAATCTATGCGATTGACCATTCTTGTCGTTTGATTGTTGTATTGGGTAAATTTAAAATTTGGTGCATGACCCGACTAGGATGAAACGAGGTAAAAAGGGAGGTATTTGCATGACCTGACTAGGATGAAACGAGGTAAAAAGGGACGTATTGCTGACCTGCAAGTGATTTTTCAATTATTTGTCGTTTGATAGGTCTCTATTCATATAGGGATAGTTTGGTAACTATACATAAATCTGAGTAAATTTCATGAATGATCACTTAACTATCACTTTTTTTCACGAAAGTCACTTAACTATGTTTTCTAACACAAAAGTCACATAATTATCATTTTTTTTCACCAAAGTCACTTAACTATGTTATCTAACACAAAAGTCACATAACTATCATTTTTTTCCACCAAAGTCACTTGACTATGTTTTTCTAACACATAAGTCCCATAACTATTACTTTTTTTCACCAAAGTCACTTAACTATGTTTTCTAACACAAAAGTCACATAACTATTTCTTTTTTTCACCAAAGTCACTTAACTACATAAACTTGGCATGAGTTTCTGAGAACTCTAGAGCTCAGTGCTATATTCCCGCACACGTCTTTTATCACTCATGGTGTTCCTCTTTTTGATGCTGTTCTTTTAGGTCCATCAAATTTAAGAGACGTCTTTCACCGAATGGGAATCTCTAACTCCAATCTTATTGTAGCATTATGCGGAGGCCTCAAACTAGTATTATATAATATGGATCTGCATCAACATAGTGATATTTCTCACACATAAATGCTGTTTGTGTTAAGGTTCGTCTATATATTGGGTTTGCTGCTGCAGGCCAGAAGGGCTGATGTGGATAGATCTGGAGTTCAGGCCTCTTTGAAATTTGACAATTCATACTTTAAGTATGATTACTATGCACCCAGACTTCTTTTTATTGTTCACCATTGGTTAAAAGAAAAATGCTCATGTTAACTTTCCAAAATGATCTGTTAGGGAGCTCGACAACGTAAAACTTCCCATGGAAGCCATTGATAAAGCTCTGCTTGACGATCCAGAATTCCAGAGTCGTGTGCTTCTTTATGCAACGGTATTATGATAGCTCATGTTAACATGTCTATTCTCAAAGGGCAATCGTTGCAACACATCATATAAATTTGTCAGCATACAACTTGCATCATTTAAGAAGACCGGACATTAATTTATCTGCTCTTGTTTGTCACTCTCTCAGATAATGAGTGAGGAAATGAATGGAATTGCTTGTGTCACGAGAAATCAATGATATTGTTTGAGTAATTTCTTCTGATGATACAATATGCTCATATCTACTGTGACCAAAACTACTGCGCTATCTTCGAGTTCCTACCTAAGCAGTCTAACTCAAAGGTTTATCTGTAGTAATGATTAAATTTAATAAAATTAATTCTGTGACAGGATGAAGATGCTTTCAAAAGAGACTACGTAGCGGCCGCATTCATCATTTTTTCGGATCAGCATTTGAAAATAGCACGTTACGTTTGAAGAACATGCCGGTGACACTTGTTGTTGCAGCCGCTGTTGTAATTTTCAGTGTCTTCTATCTAATCAACAGGGGGAGAGCTAATAAGTATTCGTCACAGCAGTTCCACTAACATTGGTCCACGAGAACTCAACAGAAAGAAATAGTAAACCAGAAACTGAATCTGAGCAAGAATAAAAGAGACTGTTCTCCACTGAATAGCTCCATGTTTCATCAACAATAAATCTTAAGGATATCTCCATGTTGCATCAATAACTTGAGTATGTAGTCTACTCATCAAATGTATTAGTATAATATAAAAATGTGCCCTTGGTGACTTTTAAATATTCAGAACTCTTCAAAAGGTTTCAATTATTGTTCATAGATTGCATCACATTTTCACATTGACAAACTTGGTACTGAAAGAGTGAAAATTACTATCACATGAGAAACAAGAGAGATTTTCATCTTTTCCAAAAGGCAAACAAAACACATCATCCAAATAACTAACATTATCCAGTCTTTCTTTTGAAGGTAGAATAGGCCTTCTATGTGGTTTCAGACAGAAATACTACAGAGAAGTAATTGCATGTCTGATGTCACCTCCACTGGCTTTCGCTATTAGCTCAATCATATCAGCACCACATTCACACTTCTCCTTTCTGCGTATAGTTGTAAGTGTTTTCTTGACTGAATTGACGGTGACAGGGTTGAAGTTGACCTGAAAACCATGAACTCGCCTAAAAAAAATTTGACAAACTCTAGTAACTTAGAATCTAAAATGTGGATAACTGCTTCCTCCCCTGGCATTTTATCGTCGAAGATAAGAAAAGAACCTTTAACTCAATTTGCAAATGTTCAGAGAGTGAACTATTTTGCCCTTTGCCTGCAGGTTGTGGGTGGAATTGTAGGTCAACTACTTTATTATGTTTTCATACTCATAGGGAGGTGTTTGACATTTGATTCAAGATAAGCAGATTTAAAGAATTCAAAATCCAAAGTCATTCTACCAAGGAACGCAACCTTACAAGCACCAGCACTGTGCAGAGATACACGGAGTTCTTCCCAGCAGCGTGTGCTAAAGTCTGCAGAGTCATCCTTGTCATAGATGGTGATCACTATGGCTGTTGGAATGCGGACTAACTGCACAAGAAGCTTCAAACACCTTTAAAGCCTTCCATATGCAACTATTCTATTTACCACACGAAGATCATCAATTAAGAGTATGACCGAAGCATGTGATCCCTTCAAGGTTGGAGAAGCCAATCCATACTTTCTCTTCCTTTCCACAAAACCCAAACTCATCTAGTTTTGACCTGTATTGTAACCTTAGATCAACACAAGAAGAAATGTGAAATGATAATATGAAGGAACCAATATTCTGAACAAGCACTTGATAGCTTGTAGGCGGAGCAGCTTCGTTTTCCATTAATTCAAACATGAATATGTAAATTAGAATTATGCAAATGTTCTGACCAAATTGTTGGAGCAGGCGTAGTCCATTCGAATATTGTGATGCCAAGAAGCAAAGCAATAGCATGGATAGTAGCCTAGAAGATGACAAGCACCCAATGATCATCCAAGGTTTACGGACCTCGAAGGAGTAAGACAAAATTCAAAACATGGCACTCCTGATTCAAAATTCTCAGAACTAAATTGTCCCACGTCACTTGTGTTTAAATTAAATAAAGAGTAAAGAAAACAGTGGTATACAGTTTTTCCAACACCAGAAGGTCCAGCAACAAGAAGAACATTATTATGATCATCCTGTATCCAGCTGAGGAAAAATCTCAGTTCCGGAATGTAAAGTCTGAAGAGTGCAGAAAACACCCGTCATGTCAAAAACATCGTGAAAACATGTGCACCTGGAATGACTAAACCCTCAAAATTACGAACGCTATATGTCAGACAGGAAGAAGTTACCAATACCAATTTCCTGGATCAAACTTTTTCCCTTTAGCACCATAAACTGCTTACCTTTTCCACTTACATGTCTAAGCAATTACCAGGGCAAGCATTTGGGATCAAGCAGGTGCGATTCCAAACTTTGAAACAAAAATTTATTCCCGATTTGCTAAAAAAACAAAGCATGGCAACCAAGACACACCTGATGTCTATAAGTTGTAAAATCCCAAGTACATCCCCCACCCCCGGGTTCCAGGCAACACAATGCAAACAGGGAAACAAGAAAAGATACTTTATCTGAGCATGTGTATGCTTAATCTCTCTTCTCACTGCTTTAGGTGTGCACCGACAAGGGCTCTTTCCCAAGGGAACATAATAAATAACGCAACAAACCCAAAGGTTGTGCATTTTAACAGACTATGCACCGATTTTAGGCGAAACAATATAATATGCACCGATTTTAGGCGAAACAATATAATGATTGAAGGTCAAAAAACAGCATAGATAGACCAAATTTCACACGAGTACAGTCGCAAAAGACCTACAATCTCTAAGAGTTACTGCAGACTTGGCTAAGAACAAAATATAGTGCAAGCACAGGATTGCCATAGGAGATGCTAACTTTTCAGATAAATGCTTAGTTGTTAATACACTACTATAGCTGACGGTTTGTCAACAATTTTAGTTCTGGTTAAAGACGCATATCCCCATGGCGAGGATATGCGTAAGATTATGGAACCTCTAGTTTTAGAAAAACCACATTGTGGAAGACAAATTATTTAGTATGTGAATGAAATGGAGCTGAATAAAGCTAAATGGATACAGAAAACTTATGTGCCCTAGCCCTACTGATTCGGGATTTAGCCATTGTTCATTGATTGATTATAGTCAACGCTCCACTCATCCTTCATTAGACAGGGTTCCTCAGCAAATCAACAATAATTAATTATTTAGAATATCTTCTACAGCGATTTTAAGTAACACTACCGAAGAATAAGAAACAATGAACTATATTAAGATTTTACGGAGAAGGAAAATAGAAAAGCAATATTCACCCCGCTGAACCAGGAATTGATGACCATGTCTTGTCACAATATCAGAAGTCTAAGAAAAGAAAGAAACTAATATGGCTTTTTAGACATTCTTAATTAAGTACCATTACAGCTTTTAGTCTTTCTTCAAACCATGTTTTCACTTCTTCGACCTGCAAAATCAAGCACAGGAAACAATCATTAAAACCTCAAATCTGAGAAGACTAAGAAAAATACATACAGCTCTTTACCTTCTTGTGAATTGCAAGCTCTTCCAGGAAATAAGGCTTATGTTTGTCAACCCACATGTCCATTGTTGCTTTCAAGACCTGATCAGTTTCACACAATTTAATCTTTTGACAACGATCACTAACTGAAGACAGAGAGGTGGGGAGAGGAGTTGAAGGAGGAATTTTCACTGTAAATGCAGGTCAATAATCATTTGCCAACTGAATCGTCAACAGGAAGTCTAAAGACCTTGCATACTTAGATGATACTTGCGTCATGGTACGGATCCAACATTTTAAAATGTGAATAAAACATCACCCAAAAAGTGAAGTCTTAACAACACAGAGTAAAAACAATTCCTAAACTGGGGCATCTTAGGTAGTGTTTCCATTTGAGGTTAAGGAATAGCAAGTATCATCCTGTTAAGTTGAAAGACCATAGCATCATGAGCAAGAATATAATATCACGATTGAAGCTTGCACTGCATGCAAAACTTAATGAATGTAGTCTGCAAAACGAAATGACAAAACTAAGACATCCAACTTCAGCAGAACATTTTAATGAGATCTGATAACATGGATGTATAAGAAAGGTGAAAAAGTTGCTAAATGTTTGATATGTAGATAAAATGTAACCTATGACAAACTAATGTTTATACTGACAAAGATACTGTCACCAACACGGTCAGAAGCCTTCAAAAAATGGAGAGGCAAAACCAATTCCAGTTCATTATTGACATTAATACAAATAAATGCTAAAACCAATCTGTTGAAACTAGCATACCAGCAGATACCTTGATACCTGTGAAATCTTCATCAAAATCCTCACAAAACCGTTTCATCTGCATCACTTATACCATATGTCATTATAATGTCTGAGGTATTCAAAGCAAACTAGCAGAACAGTGTGTATCCCAGAAACAATTGAGAATATTTCTCATGAACCACCAATACAATTAGACTAGACGAGACACGAGAACTTAAACCATAAAGCAAACATAACCCAAGGTTCCTAAAAAAGACTATTGAATAAATATATTCGGTAAAGCCCAGGAGTTTTTTACTTGAGCTTGCATAGATTCAAGGTATAGTTGTAACCAACTCCTATAAGTTTCATAGGTAACGTACATTGTTTTATCTCTGTGAAACAAGATATTAGGGAAAAAATTTTGTTCTTTTTTTGCTTTTAATAAGTTAAGGTAAACGGGAAAGAGTTTGCTCTATAGTTGTTCAACATAGCAACTGAGTCTATTTATGATTGTGCCTCTTCATGTAACCTCAGTGTGAAAACCCTTCTTAAGCATCAATGGATTGGAGGTAAAATATATTTTGATAAGGGGCCATGTGGTTGGCATATTCCAGCATAAAATATTGCATAAGTAATACAATGTTCGGTTTGACCGCATAAGAAAAATTAATCTCCACATAACTAATGCAGTGTTTGCTTGGCTGCACAAGAAGAAATAATTTCGACATAACTATTTTAGTGTTTTGTTGGAAGTATTAACCCAGCCTAACTTATGAGAGAATTTATGTATTAATTATGGAAGATAGAATGTGTAATAGGAATCTTTGTATTAACAAAACGCAAATAAAACCATCTATAGATGAAAATGTTGCTATCTAGTATGCTAACCTGATGACCCCTAGAGGTGAAAAGTCTACATAGTAAAAGCAAAAGCAAAAGCAAAAGCAAAACCGGATGACCCCTGGTTTCCTGTTTATACAACTCACGTCCACTCAAATGCAAAAGCATAGTAAAAGAAAATTTCCTCCGTCTCAATTTGTTTGTCTTACTTTTTTTTTTTTTAGTATATTTAAAAAAGAACGACTCTTTTCTTTTTTGACAACTCTTTATTTTAACTTTCCATAAGGACATGACGCCGAAAGTGGGTGAAATTGGACTTCAATGACAAGTCCTCATCATCATCATCTGATGACGAAATTACAGTGGCCGCATTCCCACAGGAATGTTTATCAATGTACTTTTCGAAAATACCAATGAGATTATTGGAGCCCTAGACAAAACTGAATAACTGCAGTAGGGAACTGTTGTAGTACAAGTGGTTGTTTTAGAAAGGGAAAACGCGGGTATTTTTTAGAGAAAAACCGCTAGCGTAACTGAGAAGCTGATGCCCGCGTTTTACAAAACCCTTGTAGAAAACTAAAGGGGCATTTCGGAGAAAATGACAATGGTCTCTTTTGTTTGACGGCACCACTTTTTTCTCCTAAATGTTATTCAGTGTGATGCGACAAAGCAAAATAAACAATTCGTTTCTTGGTTTGTTCCACATTCATTGCTTCTTCACGTCACGCTTATAAAATTCCTCTCCCTCCCCGCCTCCCCCCCCCCCCCCCCCCGCGTTGCTCTATATATATAAACCCCATTTCATAACTTCATTAATCAAATCAAAGTTGAACCAAAAGCACATCATTCAGCATAATATATAGTTTCAGTGTATAATTACAACACTATCATATTAGTACTATCAATGGCACCACGAGTTGATAACAAGTATCGGAATGAGATAACAAAAGCAAGGGTTGAGCTTCAGAATCTTATGGAGAACCACAATGCTTGGGATCTGCTTCGTTTAGCGTATGCATCCCAATTCTCAATTGCCAATTTTCAACATCTTTGATGCAGGAAGTAACACTTCTACTGATACAGGAAATAATACTTCTATTGATGCTACAACAAAGAAAACTGTATCTGACAATAATAATCTCAAACCTGTAAATGGTGAGCTTCAGTTTAGCCTTTAACTTTTTCTAGTCTTCGCGTAAGCTAATAATATGCATGTGTCTATAGTGCAATGGTTAATTAGTGCTGAAGTGATACTTATCATTTTAAAGTACATGAATATTATTTTTGCCTGCTCGTGGATCTTTGCAACTACTTATGTTTCTGTATCATATATTATAGGATTTTTTTCAATTTTTGCACCCTTAATATATGTTTTTTTAAATTATTTATATCCTATCCTATTTTTTTAATGATTCGCACCTTAATCTATTTTCTTGCAAAACAATAAAACCACTTCTTTTAAAATATAAACCCCATTTCAGAACTTCATTAACCAAATAAAATTTAAATCAAAAGCATGACCATTCGGCATAATATATAGTTTCAGTGTATAATTACAACACTATCATATTAGTACTATCAACGGCACCACGAGTATTGGAATGCGATAAGAAAAGCACAGGTTGAGCTTCATAATCTTATATCCAACGAGACACATAGTGCTTCGAATCTGCTTCGTTTAGCGTATACATCCCGATAATCAATTGCCAATTTTCATCATCTTTGATGTAGGAACTAGCACTTCTGTTGATGCTACAACAAAGAACACTCAATCTGCCATTAATAATCTCAAATATCTTATATTCAAGAAGAATTACATTGCTTTACAGTGCTTCGGACCTGCTCCGTTTAACGTATGGATCCCAATTCTCAATTGCAAATTTTCATCATCTTTGATGTAGGAACTAGCACTTCTGCTGATGTTACAACAAAGAACACTCAATCTGCCAATAATAATTTCAAAACTGAAATTGGTGAGTTTCATGATCTTATATTCAAGAAGAATTACAATGCTTTGGATCTACTTCGTTTAGTATATGCATCCCAATTATCAATTGCCAATTTTCATCATGCTGATGCAGGAAATAGCATTTCTACTAATGCTACAACAAAGAACACTCAATCTGCCATTAACAATCTCAAAACTGAAATTAGTGAGCTTCAGTTTAGCCTTTAACTCTTTCTAGTGTTCGCATAAGCTAATAATATGCATGTGTCTAGAGTGCAATGGTTAATTAGTGCTTACTTGATACTTATCGTTTTAAAGTACATGAATATTATTTTTGCCTGCTCGTGGATCTTCGCAGCTACTAATGTTTCAGTATCATATATAATATCGCTATATATGCCTACATTGATGGAGTTTTCATTTGAAGACGAAAAGTTGGCCATTCATTTTTTAATTGCATACACCATGCCTATATTTTTGTTTATATTAAGTTCTCTTTTGCAATACTAAATACTAGTAGTTTTTTCTTTGCTTTTTTTTTTTGTTTTGCACCCTTAATATATGTTTTTTTATTATTATTATTTACATGCTATCCTATTTTTTCAATGATTCTCACCCTAATCTATTTTCTTGCAAAACAATAAAACCACTCCTTTTAAAATATATGAGTAGGAGAAAATAGGAAAAATACAAATATTATATTCTTAAATTTGAATAATATGCAAATTTTTTTCTTTATTTGAATTGTTCCTTCCTTGCCCTCAAATATTTTAAAAAGGAGTGGTTTTATTGTTTTTGAAAGAAATACAGAACAATTAGAGTGTGAATCATTAAAAATAAAATAAAATAGGATAGGTGCAAATCACAAAAAATAACATTAGGGTGCAAAACGTAAAGAATTTGTTAATTCTATTACCTTCTAATTAATATTTTGTCTGGAGTGCAGAAAAAATCAAGCGCAACTATTTCAAAATAACGTATCCTGACCTCTATCAGGTGAGATATATACATCTCGTGTCAATAATTGTAATCCCGTTTTACAGTAGGGGCTGCTTAAGTTTTGTAATAACTTGTAGAAAATTGCTGAAAAATGCCGTTCATATTAGCTAGTAATAAAAAATACTTATTAAAAAAAGAATATCTTTTGGTTCTTACAGAACGAACATTGTGCCTAATTAATTAGTATTTCTATCTTTTTTATTTGGGACTGTAGCTTGCCGGGGTTGTTGCACTTGAAACGCTTGGTGGTCCAGGAATCGTGTTTGTCCCGGGTAGAGAGGTATGCAAAGGAAGGATGAAAAGATTTAGTACTTCCTTCATTTATTTTAAAGGCAAAAGGATAAAAAAACATCCCTCTACTTTGAAAAAAGGGCTAAAAATATCCTCCGAACTTATTTTGGTACCCTCTCATCCTTAAAGTCTTCAAATATAGCAATGTCTTGACGGAAATCATCCTCCCAAATAACCCGAAATCTTTTTTTAAACCCGTTCCATCATTTAAACCCGACCCAACTAAATAATAACCCATAAGATCCCCTTATTCCCCCAATACGTAGGTATGAATATTGAGAGAATTGGGGGAATAAGGGAATGTTATGGGTTATTATTTAGTTGGGTCGAATTTAAATGATGGAGCGGGTTTAAAAAATAATTTCGAGTTATTTTGGAGGATAATTTCCGTCAAGACAGGGGTATATTTAAAGACTTTAAGGACGGGAGGGGTATTTTTGACCCAAAATAAGTTCGGAGGGTATTTTTAGCCCTTTTTCCAAAGTAGAGGGGTATTTTTGACCCTTTTCCCTATTTTAAATCCATCACTAACTTTTATTACCTTTTTATCAGGATTCGACAATATCACCAGATGAAGGGTGCCTTCCTGATGCATCCGTAAAAGGTTGACATAATTAGCTGATCTATCATTTTGAAATACGCATAATGGATAGACAGACTGCAAAGATTAAAAAATTTACTACTCCTTTTGTCCCAATTTATATAACACACTTTTCTTTTTAGTAAGAATAACACATTTTCTTATTTGACAATAATTTAACTTTAAACTTTGCTATGTTTAACGAGATGATTTATAACCACACATATATATTTGACTTGTTTTAAACAAGAAGATTTAAAAGTCTTCCTTTATTTCTTAAATTTCGTGTCCAGTCAAACTACTATCAAATAAATTTGGACGGAAGGAGTACTATGGACTAGTATTACACATCTAATTTATCTGCGAAGTTCACCCTTTGACAATGTGTGGAATGACCCAGGATATTATAAAACCCCTATCGAAACCCTTCTACAATCACTTAGGGACACATGTATGTTCTAACGTGGGATTCGTTTCACAGCTGATACATCTCATCACTTGGGGAAAGATAGTCTTAGTTATCATGTTGGAAATACTGGAAAGAAAATTCAAATTAGCTAGTTCTTGTTATAATATTGCATTACAATTATAAGAGTTAAACAAACCAAATTTGTCAGTTCTATGCTTTCACCATCGATTAGAAAGATTTGATAATGCTAGAGGAAAAACGAGCTATCTAACATTGATATCCTTGGTATTGTCCCTGCTGAGAAAGATCCGAATTTCATACCTGAGCTGCAATGAGAGGAGTTAAACTTGGAGGGACTTGATTATTATCATATTTGGTGCATAATTGTAGTAGTTCTTGCAGTTTATTTGTTTCTGAACAACTTGAATATAAGAACTCTTGCTTCGTTCTGCACCTATGTGGCGGTTATATGTCAATAATCTTGGGGATGACATTCTTTAGCTTCTTTGTAATTTCACTAATTCAGTCTAATTGCATTGTCCTCTGAAGTGTTGTTTCCCCTTGCAGTTCCATATATTTCTCAGGAGAACTTCTGAGAATGAAAAGAAAAAAACATAGTCCAACTTGTGAAGCTCTTGAATATCATGGACAGTGACCATGAACTGGCTTGGTTACATCCCCTGTTGCTAACATTGTGAATATTGTTAAAACTGTTATCAGCAACCTTGGAGCAATTATAAACTTGGCATGAGTTTCTGAGAACTCTAGAGCTCAGTGCTATATTCCTGCACACGTCTTTTATCACTTACTATGTTCCTCTTTTTGATGCTGTTCTTTTAGGTCCATCAGATTTAAGAGCCATCTTTCACCGAGTGGGAATCTCTAACTCCGATCTTATAGTAGCATTATGTGGAGGCCTCAAACTGGTATTATATAATATGGATCTGCATCAACATAATGATATTTCTCACACATAAATGCTGTTTGTCTTAAGGTTCGTCTATATATTGGGTTTGCTGATGCAGGCCAGAAGAGCTGATGCGGAGACTTTGAAATTTGACAATTCATACTTTAAGTATGATTACTATACACCCAGACTTCTTTTTATTGTTCACCATTGGTTAAAAGAAAAATTCTCATGTTAGCTTTCCAAAATGATCTGTTAGGAAGCTCAACAAGGTGGAACTTCCCGCGGAAGCCATTGATAAAGCTCTGCTTGCCGATCCAGAGTTCCGCAATCATGTGCTTCTTTATGCAACGGTATTATGTAGCTCATGTTAACATGTCTCTTCTCAAAGTTCAATTGTTGCAACACATCATCTAACTTTGTCAGCACACAACTTGCATCATTTAAGAATAAAAATAACGTTAAACTACCAGCAAGGCTGGCTAAAATGACTGGACATTAATTTATCTGCTCTTAGTTGTCACTCTCTCAGATAATGAGTGAGGAAATGAATAGAATTGCTTGTGTCACGAGAAATCAATGATATTGTTTGAGTACTGTCTTCTGATAATACAATATGCTCATATCTACTGTGGCCAAAACAACTGCATTATCTTCAACTTCCTACCTAAGCAGTCTAACTCAAGGTTTATCTGTAGTGATGATTAAATTTAATAAACTTAATTCTGTGACAGGATGAAGATGCTTTCAAAAGAAACTACGTAGTGGCACACAAGAAGCTCTCTGAGCTTGGATTAATGCATTCATCATTTTTCGGATCAGCATTTGAAAATAGCACGTTACGTTTGAAGAACATGCCGGTGACACAAAGGGCTGTTGGAGTTGCTGTTGCAGCCGCTGTTGTAATATTCAGTCTCTTCTATCTAATCAACAGGAAGCTCTCTGAGCTTGGATTATTGCATTCATCAGCATTTGAAAATAGCACGTTACGTTTGAAGAACATGCCGGTGACACAAAGGGCTGTTGGAGTTGCTGTTGCAGCCGCTGTTGTAATATTCAGTGTCTTCTATCTAATATTGGTTTGCTTTTATAAAGTCAACAGGAGAATCAAGTAAGCATTAGCAAGCACAAAAGTTCCAATACATTCGCGAAGTCAACTGAAGCAAATTGGAAACTGAATAGCTCCATATTCAATGGCATTAAAATTGATTGTTGTTATTGGCACCGCATGCAAAATATCATGATAGTATTTCTTTCTGTTTTCATCAATAAATCTTGGGATGTGCTACTTGCAGCTATTCAAGTGAAAATAACATGTCTTTAGTGGCTTTGAAATATCATAGGTTTACTCATCCCAAATATATTCCTGATTGAGGAAGAATTGTTCACAGATTGGCATCACCACGTTGTTAATTCTCTATGTTTTCTACTAGTTGTCGCTTATACTAGCTCATTGCAAAAATAACAAAAAAGAGATACCGTTGTACTTTTAATCTCATATACGCGAGAGTGCAATTCGCAAGTCAAAACTCTATGAGATGTCGTGAACATCCTTTAATTTAGTTCAAATGCTTGTACCAATTTTGAAATGGGGCCGTTTTAGTCCAATAATCTATGCGATCGACCATTCTTGTCGTTTGATTGTTGTATTGGGTAAGTTTAAAATTTGGTGCATGACCTGATTAGGATGAAATGAGGTAAAAAGGGAGGTATTGCTGACCTGCTAGTGATTTTTCATTTGATAGGTCTCTATTCATATAGGGATAGTTCGGTTCAGAGGCAAACTATACATGAATCTAGGTAAATATCATGAATGTTCACTTAACTATCATTTTTTTTCACGAAAGTCACTTAATTATGTTTTTCTAGTACAAAAGTCACATAACTATTAATTTTTTTCACCAAAGTCATTTAACTATATGTTTTCTAACACAAAAATCACATCACTATTATTTTTTTTTCCACTAAAGTCACTTAATTATATTTTCTAACACAAAAGTCACAAAATTCAAACCTTGTAAAAAATTAAACTTCCGATGGGTAATATTTATATGTTATTTTTTATATTTAATCTAATATATACAAACTCAATTAAAAAGAATTGTCTCGATCCAAAACTAATATGCAGCTATTAAAATACCAAAAGGGTGAATAATTTTTTTAAAAAAAATTATCACAAGATTATTACTTCTGATACAAACAATAATAACTATTGATCCGTATAATTCAATTTCCTACTATCCAACAATATGTAACACTTTTCAATATATATTGGAAAAAAGGGCCAATAAATTTCACACATTTTTTACTTGAGAGTCCCTACAGAGAAAGATCGTATATTTGGTGAAGGATTGATTTTCTTTATTTAATATTTTAATATTTTAATATTTGCATGAGTTTCGGATCAGGTCGATTCTTTTTAATTGAGTTTGTATCGATTATATTAAATATAAAAAAAAATTATAAAAAAATTATCCATCGGAAGTTGGATTTTTCTGTACGTGCGATTTTTGTGTTAGTAAGCTAAAAAATTTATGACTTTTATGTTAGAAAATATAGTTAAGTGACTTTGGTAAAAAAAAAAAAAAGTGATAGTTATGTGACTTTTGTGTTAGAAAATAGTTAAGTGACTTTGTGAAAAAAAAATTATAGTTAAGTGACCATTCAAGAAATTTACCCCATGAATCTTGGATTATAATGCATACACTAATAATGTACGTATTATAATACTATAAAAATATTTTTTATTGAAATATCTGGAGTTTTAAATGTGCAGTTCAAATTCTAGAATTTATTCATGGAGTTTTAAACTGTGCTAGTTCAAACTCCAACATTTCTTCCTGAAATTTTTCATTGCAAACTCGAGGAATTTGTTAAGTGAGTGTTAAAAGATTATTTCAGTCACAGTACCTCGTGATACAATAATAGTATAAGTGTTGAAATAGGTGCAAGAAGTGAAATAATGTTAAAGAACTAGGACTATATTCACTCATGGTACCTCCTAATAATTAAGTTTCTCAAACAAAGTTAAAGGATCAATTTCACTCATGTTACATTTTCGAACTCTGAGGGAATCTATGACATTGCCCCAGAGTACTATAAAGAGATAGATAGTCCAAACTTCATGAATTACATATTTCGAACTATAGCATAACAACGTGGAGTATAGTTTCATATGCAGAAATTTCAAATTGAGTGTGCTTGAGTTTTCTGATATTTTTGTCGAAATTTAATCCGTATCACAAAGTACCCAAATGTTAAAAAAAAAAAATCAAAGTAATAATTAAATGTTAATTACCGGTAGAAAAAGTAACTATTTATATATTTCTTCCGTCATACAAAATTACAAATGTTCTTTTCTTTTTTCGTCCAATAAAAGGCCACGCGTACGGCACGACTTTTTTCTAAAAAAGGATCCCTCCAGTAAATGTGTGTGTCCAGTAATGCTCAATGGCATTCTAGATTCATGCCACGTGTCCCTTAAGTACTCTATGGCTGAGATCATTCATAATTTGCTATTTGTTAAAAGGAGTAAATGTATGTTAACAGAATTTTAAGCAGAGGTAACGGAGCCGTCAGCCCCACCTTATCTTACTTTTTTCTTTAAAAGGAGTAAATATATGTTAAAAGTACAGGAAAATCAAGATGGCGGAAGTTTCATTTAATTTATGTAATGTATATGTTTTATTTGTTTAGAAAAGATTAAACTTCTTTATTTATAATTATTTATTAAAATTTACCTTTTCTTAATAAAATATTTTATAGTCACACAAATATTTATGACATATTGAAATCATAACTTTTTAATTTTCTCTTAAACTGTGCCTTGTCAAATATCGCTACAGAAATTTAAACGAGGAAGTATATATTCTAAAATTTAAAAGTATCGTTTTTTTCCAAACGAGCTCCGTACTTATATTTAAATCATGTTAATCAGTTATGTTTTGTTTTTTCTTCGAGTTTGACTCATTGTTCAAACACAGTGATATTTGTTGGTTTTATCCGTAAATTCAGGTATTTACACCGATTGAAGGAAAATATTCTTCTAGCAAACTATGCATTGAAAAGAAAGAGTCAAGAAATAATTATTTGCAGTGGGCCCCATCTTCTGGATTTTGCTGCTCATTAAAAAAGAAGTTGGAGCTGAAGGCCCCAAATAACAAATTATGCGATCTCAACCATAGTGTACTTAGGGGAAACGTGGCATGAATCTAGGATGCCATTGAGCATCACTGGACACACATTTACTGGACACACATTGAGCATTACTGGATCCTTTCCCCTTTTTCTCCTATTCAATGTTATTCACGAGTCATATTCAGTGTCATACGACGAAGCAAAATAAAAAATTCGTTTCTTGTGTTGTTCCATATTCATTGCTTCTTTACGTCGCGCTAATAAAATTCCCCTCCTGTTGCTCTATATACAAACCCCATTTCATAACTTCATTAATCAAATCAAAGTTGAACCAAAAGCACGATCATTCGGCATAATATATAGTTTCAGTGTACAATTACATCGCTATCATATTAATACTATCAATGGCAGCACCACAAGTTGATAACGAGTATTGGGATGAGATAGCAAAAGCACGGGTTGAGCTTCAGAATCTTATATCCAAGGAGAATTATAATGCTTGGGATCTGCTTCGTTTAGCATATGCATCCCAATTCTCAATTGCCAATTTTCATCATGCTTATGCAGGAACTAGCACTTCTACTGATGCTACAACAAAGAAAACTCAATCTGCTATTAATAATCTCAAAACTAAAATGGGTGAGCTTCAGTTTAGCCTTAACTCTTTCTAATCTTCGCATAAGCTAATAATATGCATGTGTCTAGAGTGCAATGGTTAATTAGTGCTGAATTGATACTTAACATTTTAAAATACATGAATATTATTTTTGCCTGCGTGGATCTTTGTAGCTAACTAATGTTTCAGTATCATATATTATATCGCTATATATGCCAACATTGATGGAGTTTTCATTTGAAGATGAAAAGTTGACCATTCATCTTTTTAATTGCACACACCATGCCTATATTTTTTGTTTATATTAAGTTCTCTTTTGCAATACTAAATACCAGATTATTATTATTCTTTTTTTTTTTTTGCGTCTCGTACCCTAAATATATATATGTTTTTTTTTTTAATTATTTACATCCTATCCTATTTTTTCAATGATTTGCACCCTAATCTGTTTTCTTGCAAGACAATAAAACCACTCCTTTTAAAACATATGGGGAGGGAAAAATAGGAAAAAGACAAATATTATATTATTAAACTTAACTTATATGCCATATTTTTTTCTTTATTCGAATTTTCCTACTTTGCCCTCAAATATTTTAAAAAGGAGTGGTTTTATTGTTTTTGAAAGAAATTAAAAAAAAAAATTAGAGTGTTGATCATTTAGAAAAAAAGGATAGATGCAAATCATAAAAAACAACATTGGGGTGCAAAACACAAAGAATTCGTAAATTCTACCACTTTCTAATTAATACCTTTATTATATTTTGTCTGGAGTGCAGAAAAAATCAAACGCAACCATCTCAAAATAACGTATCCTGACCTGTATCAGGTGAGATATATACGTCTTGTGTCAATAATTGTAATCCCATTTTACAGTAGGGCTGCTTAAGTTTTGTAATAATGTGTAGAAAATTGCTAAAAAACGCCGTTAATGTTAGCTAGTAATAAAAAATAATAAAAAATAATATACTGGTTCTTACAGAGGGACATTGCGCTTAATTAGTTAGTAGTAATATCTTTTTTATTTGGGACTGCAGCTTTCTGGGGTTGTTGCACTTGAAATGCTTGTTGGTCCAGGAATCGTGTTTGTCCCTGGTAGAGAGGTATGCAAAGAAAGGATGAAAATATTTAGTGCTTCTTTCATTTATTTTAAATCCATCACTAACTTTTACTACCTTTCTATCAGGATTCGACAATTTCACCAGAAGAAGGGTGCCTTCCTGATGTATCTGTAAAAGGTTGACATAATATTTAGTACTACCTTTCTTGCTTGCTTACAACTCAAATAAACCACCTCTATTTATAGGAGGTGATGGAAGGATCTAGTTAGGGGTATTTACTATTCTATTCTAGAATGTTCCCAACTACCTACTTCTAGAATTACACTTTTATCTAGAGTTGTTCTTTCTAGACTCTACTCTAGAACTTTCATTCTAGAGTTCTTCTTTCAACTCTCTAGAACTAATTGAACATTCTAGATTGATTATCCATTGTCTTGGAGATTAAGTTGGTGATGACTTTTAACACTCCCCCTCAGCACCAACTTAATTTGTTCTTTGCATCCGTTGTGAGTGATTCTTGAAACTCTGCAAACATCATGATGTCTATGCCTTTTGGGAATATCTTCTTCCGTCGGATTACTCTGGTCCCTACTCTTTGAAGATTCTTCACATATAGTAGTCTCTTTGATCTTGACCACCTTAGCTAACAATACATCTATATACTTGGGGTTTGGAAATTTTTTCCGTGTAGACATCCTTAGCTGTGAATGTGGTGCTTCTTGGACTTCCTCTAGCACCACGTCTGGAGTTTCACAGGCTCCAGTTTGCCATGAACTCTTCTTTTCTTTTTGTGGAGATATCTCTTCTGTATGTGATTTATGGTTTTCACATACTTCCGATTTTGCCTTACTTGCTTGTCCTTCTTTTTCAGGTTTATGTTGCAGCTTTTGCTCCAATTCTCTTGAATCTGGTAATGTGACTTCTTCGTACCACCCTGTCGGTTATTCATCAAGTGCCACATAAGTTGTCTCAATTGGCATGACATAAATTGACTCTAATTGTCTTCCCTTCATGACTGGTGAGCTTGTAACTTCCAAGTTTCGATATACTTTTACGTCATCCGGCCCAAATATGACATAATTTCTTAAAGCTATTAGCTGAGATACTGATAGTAAGTTCTCTTTCATACCTGCAACGTGGTAGGCATTCTGAAGTTGCACTTGTGTCGAGCTATGACAAGGCACGGACACCATCTTGCCAGTGTGAGTTATTGGCATTCTGGAATCATTTACAGTCACAGCTACCCGATCGCCGTTATATTTGCTCATGTTGATCAACTTCTTCTTATCATCGGTTATGTGATTGGAGCATCCCGAATCAACAATCCAATCATGTTCGTAATCGACCAGTTTCTCACTTAGAGTTACAAATGCAAACTCCTTTTCTTCTCAGAGTGAGAGGTGACAAGCTCTTCCTGTCGATTACTTTCTTCAACTGCATAAGAGGTCTCGAAATCCCAAGCTTCTTCTTTATCTTGCTTGTTTTGGGTAGAAGTAGCTACGTTACCTTTGGCTTTCTTGTACCAGCAATCTCTGGCATAGTGTCCGTTCTTTCGGCAATTGTAGCTTTTGTCTCTTTGCCAGTTGTTGAAACTTTTGTTTGCCTGCTTGTTGGCTCTCAGGCTTTTTTGATGCTCATTCTTCTGGTCTCCCCCGGCCGTGAGCTTCTCTGCCCATCCTTTTTTCAGTAGCCTTGCCTGTTGAAGGGCGCCTTATCTTTATCTTTTATATAAAGACTTGATAATGGCTTCTCCAAATCTTCTTCATTTGCCAATAGATTTTCCAACTCATTTGCCGTAGACCATGAATAATGATTCTCCTCATCCTTGTCTCTGTGATAGCATTCTCTGGATCTAATTTTGATATTTCATCACATAAAGATTTACCTTTGAGAAGTATTGACTGATCATCATATTCCGCTGTGAGATCGACAACAGCTCATTCTGTAGCCTTTGTAATCTCGTGTCATTCATCTTCGCAAAGGTTATCGCCAGCATGTCCCAAGCTTCTTTGGGTGTCTTGGCGTTCTTAAACTGTTGGAGGAACTCATCTTCAATTCCTACAGTGAGAGCATACATGACCTTTCCAGCTTTAACCTTCCACCTTTTTGCTGCTTCGACATCAGTTGGTGGTGTAGTCTATGAGCCATTAATAATATCGCCTAATTCCTGGCCGAGAAAATAATATAGCATTCTTGTGCTCCACGATCCGTAGTTGCTTGCATTAAGCTTCTCAACGCTATCGAGAGTGCTCGCAAAATCAGCCATTTACCAGTGCCTCTTGACTTGTAGCTTCTGACAGTAGCTTGTAGGATCTCCCTTGAGCTGCTACCTCTCTTGATCAACCAGGCTCTGATACCACTTGTTGAGAATTGTCAGGCACAACTTGAATTTTATTATTGCAAAGTAAGGACCAGCTTCGGTCTTACAATTTCTTACACTGAATTTTTCCTTGCACTCACTCTAGCAACTCTCTTTGTTTCTCTCTACTATTTCTTACTATCTCTCACACTTGTCACTTCTCACTTATCACTTGTTACTTTCTTGCTTGCTTACAACTCAAATTAACCACCTCTATTTATAGGAGGTGATGCAAGGATCTAGTTAGGGGTATTTACTATTCTATTCTAGAATGTTCCCAACTACCTAATTTTAGAATTACACTTCTACTTCTTTGTAGAGTTGTTCTTTCTAGACTCTACTCTAGTACTTTCATTCTAGAGTTCTTCTTTCAACTCTCTAGAACTAATTGAACCTTCTAGATTGATTATCCATTGTCTTGGAGATTAAGTTGGTGATGACTTTTAACAACGTGTATGCTCTAACGTGGGATTCTTTTCACAGCTGATCCATCTCATCACACGGGGAAAGATAGTTTTACTTATCATGTTGGAAAGAGGAAAAGAAAATTCAAATTAGCTAGTACTTGTTATAAGATTAGCATTACAATTATAAGAGTTTGTTTAAACCAAATTTGTAAGTTATAGGCTTTCTCCATCGATTAGAAATATTTTATAATGCTAGAGGAAAAACGAGCTATCTAACGCTGATATCCTTGGTATTGTCTTTGCTGAGAAAGATCCGGATTTCACACCGGAGCTGTAATGAGAGGAGTTAAACTAGGAGGACTTGATTATTATCATATTTGGTGCATAAGTGTAGTAGTTCTTGCAGTTTATTTGTTTCTGAATAACTTGAATATAAGAACTCTTGCTTCATTCTGCACCTATGTGGCAGTTACATGTCAATAATCTTGGGGATGACATTCTTTAGCTTCTTTGTAATTTCACTAATTCAGTCTAATTGCATTGTCCTCTGAAGTGTTGTTTCCACTTGCAGTTCCATATATTTCTCAGGAGAACTTCTGAGAATGAAAAGAAAAAAAAAAACATAGTCCATCTTGTGAAGCTCTTGAATATCATGGACAGTGACTATGAACTAGCTTGGTTACATCCCCTAGTGCAAACATTATGAATATTGTTAAAACTGTTATCAGCAACCTCGGAGCAATTATAAACTTGGCATGAGTTTTTGAGAACTCTAGAGCTCGGTGCCACTTTCCTGCACACGTCTTTTATCACTTATTGTGTTCCTCTTTTTTATCTTTGTTCTTTTAGGTCCATCAGATTTAAGAGCTATCTTTCACCGAGTGGGAATCTCTAACTCCGATCTTATAGTAGCATTATGTGGAGGCCTCAAACTGGTATTATATAATACGAAAAAGGGCCTAAAATACCCTTGAACTATTAGATTTGGTGCAAAAATATCCTCCATCCACCTTTGGGGCCTAAAATACTCCTGACGGTAATCTTTGGGGCCTAAAATACCCCTGGCGTTAACTTTGAGACCTAAAATACCCTTATTTTTAATGGATCCATTTCAAGACCAAATTAACAATTTTATTTATTACGTGGCAGCTTCTCATTAATTAATAAAATAATTAACTTAAACTAATTAATCTCCCATTTAACCTGATCCAACTAATAAGCCCTACCCGCCTAATTAAATCCCCTTTTATCCATATCAAAAGAAACCCTCGAACTCATTCAACTAATAAGCCTGACCCTCGAACAGTGCCGACATATGGATGGTGATTCATCCAATACATGAAACACTAAAAGAAACGAACCATGAAACAGAAATACACTATTTCTACTTTATTTTAGTTCAAACTTTCAAAGTAGAATTAGTCAAACACCACCCTGTAAAAGTAATATTCTTTTCTATTTTTTTTTTTGCGTTGCTTCATACATTCATGATTAACCAATAAATAACATTAAAAGGATCAGTTAAATTGATAAACCTTTACATTGAAACACTTGAGGATTACCAGAATTTAACTACAGGAAATTTCTTGTTAAAGGAAATTAAATACGTCATTTTCAGCTGACATTACGACCATGAAACACTGTAAGAAACAAACCAAGAAATAGAAATACACTGTTTCTTTCAGTGTTTCATGTATTGGTTGAATCACCACCTAAATGTTTGCACCGTTCGAGGGTCGGGCTTATTAGTTGAATGGGTTTGAGGGTTTCTTTTGATACGGATAAAAGGGTATTTAATTGGGCGGGTAGGGCTTATTAGTTGGATCGGGTCAAATGGGGGATTAATTAGTTTAAGTTAATTATTTTATTAACCAATGAGAAGCTGCCACATAATAAATGAAATTGTTAATTGGGTCTTGAAATGGGTTCGTTAAAAATAAGGGTATTTTAGGCCACAAAGGTTAACGCCAGTGGTATTTTAAGCCCCAAATGTTAACATTCGGGGTATTTTAGGCCCCAAAAGTGGATGGATGATATTTTTGCACTAAATTTAATAGTTCAAGGGAATTTTAGGCCTTTTTCCGTATATAATATGGATTTGCATCAACATACTGATATTTCTCACACATAAATGTTGTTTCTCTTAAGGTTCGTCTATATATTGGGTTTGCTTCTGCAGGCCAGAAGAGCTGATGCGGAGAAATCTGGAGGTCAGGGCCCTAAGTCTGCAGATCAGGCCCCTAAGTCTCGAGAGACTTTGAAATTTGACAATTCATACTTTAAGTATGATTACTATACACCCAGACTTCTTTTTATTGTTCACGATTGATTAAAAGAAAAACTCTCATGTTAACTTTCCAAAATGATCTATTAGGGAGCTCAACAAGAAGGGGAAACTTCCAGTGGAGGCCATTGATAAAGCTCTGCTTAACGATCCAGAATTCCGCAGTCGTGTGCATCTTTATGCAACGGTATTACGATTGCTCATGTTAACATGTCTATTCTCAAAGCTCAATTGTTGCAACACATCATATAACTTTGTCAGCACACAACTTGCATCATTTAAGAAGAAAAATAACGTTAAAATACCAGCAAGGCTAGCTAAAATGACTGGACATTAATTTATCTGCTCTTGTTTGTCACTCTCTCAGATAATAAGTGAGGAAATGAATGGAATTGCTTGTGTCACGAGAAATCAATGATATTGTTTGAGTAATTTCTTCCGATGATACAGTATGCTCATATCTACCGTGGCCAAAACAACTGCATTATCTTCAACTTCCTAGCTAAGCAGTCTAACTCAAAGGTTTTTCTGTAGTAATTGATTAAATTTAATAAACTTAATTCTGTGACAGGATGAAGATGAGTTCAAAAGACACTACGTAGTGGCACACAAGAAGCTCTCTGAGTTTGGATTACCGCATTCATCACTTTCCGGATCAGCATTTGAAAATAGCACGTTATGTTTGAAGAACATGCCGGTGACATTTGCTATTGCAGCCGCTGTTGTAATATTCAGTGTCTTCTATCTAATCAATAGGAAGCTGTCTGAGCTTGGATTACCACATTCATCATTTTCCGGATCGGCATTTGAAAATAGCATCGTACATTTGAAGAACATGCCGGTGACACAAAGGGTTGTTGGAGTTGCAGTTGCAGCCACTGTTGTAATATCCAGTGTCTTCTATCTAATCAACAGGAGGAAAGCTAAGAAGTATTCATCACAGCAGTTCCACTAACATTGGTCCACCAGAACTCAATAGAAAGAAATAGTAAACCAGAAACTGAATCTAAGCAAGAATAAAAGAGACTGTTCTCCACTGAATAGCTCCATGTTTCATCAACAATAAATCTTAAGGATATCTCCATGTTGCATCAATAACTTGGTGTATGTAATCTACTGATCAAAAGTATTAGGGTGGTATAAAAATGTGCCTTTGGTGACTTTTAAATATTCAGAACTCTACAAAAGGTTTCAATTATTGTTCATAGATTGCACCACATTTTCACATTGACAAACCTGATACTGAAAGAGTGAAATTACTATCACATGAGAAACAAGAGAGATTTTCATCTTTTCCAAATGGCAAACAAAACACATCATCCAAATAACTAACATTATCTAGTCTTTCTTTGGAAGGTAGAATAGTCCTTCTATGTGGTTTCGGAGAAATACTGCAGAAAAGTAATTGCATGTCTGATGTCACCTCCACTCGCTTTCGCTATTAGCTCAATCATATCAACACCAAATTCACACTTCTCCTTTCTGTGTATAGTTATAAGTGTTTTCTTGACTGAATTGACAGTGACAGGGTTGAAGTTGACCTGAAAACCATGAACTCGCCTGAAAAAAAAATGACAAACTCTAGTAACTTAGAATCTAAACTGTGGAATAACTGCTTCCTTCCCTGGCGTTTTATCGTCGAAGACAAGAAAAGAACCTTTAACTCAATTTGCAAATGTTCAGAGAGAGAGCTATTTTGCCCTTTGACTTCAGGCTATGGGTGGAATGGCAGGTCAAAATGCTTAAAATTGGTCAAGGGAGCTACTTTAGTATGTTTTCATACTCATAGGGAGGTGTTTGACATTTGATTCAAGATAAACAGATTTAAAGAATTCAAAATCCAAAGTCAGTCTATCAAGGAATGCAACCTTACAAGCACCAGCATTATACAGAGATACAAGAAGTTCTTCCCAGCGGCGTGTGCTAAAGTCTGCAGAGTCATCCTTGTCATAGTTGTTGATCACTATGGCTGTTGGAATGCGGAATAACTGCACAAGAAGCTTCAAACACCTTTAAAGCGTTCCATATGCAACTCTTCCATTTACCACAGGAAGATCATCAATTAAGAGTATGACTGAAGCATGTGATCCCTTCAAGGTTGACTGAAGCATGTGATCCCTTCAAGGTTGGAGGAGCCAATCCATACTTTCTCATCCTTTCAACAGAACCTTCAAACTCATCTAGTTTTGACCTGTATTGTAACCCTAGATCAACACAAGAAGAAATGTGAAATGATAATATGAAGGAACCAATAATCTGAACAAGCACTTAATAGCTTGGAGCAGCTTCGTTTTCCATTAAATCAAACATGAATATGTACCTGAATTAGAATTATGCAAATGTTCTAACCAAATTGTTGGACTACGAGTCCATTCGAATATTGTGACACCAAGATGCAAAGCAATAGCATGGATAGTAGCCTAGAAGATGACGAGCACCCAATATTCATACAAGGTTCACGGACCTCGAAGGAGTAATACAAAATTCAAAACATGGCACTCCTGATTCAGAATCCTCAGATAAACTAAATTGTCCCACGTCACTTGTGTTTAAATTAAATAAAGAGTAAAGAAAATAGTGGCATACAATTTTTCCAAAACCAAAAGGTCCAACATTAAGAAGAACATTATTATGATCATGCTGCATCCAGTTGAGGAAAAATGTCAGTTCCGGAAATGTAAAGTCTGAAGAGTGCAGAAAACACCTGTCATGTCAAAAACACCGTGAAAACATTTGCACCTGGAAAGACTAAACCCTCAAAATTATAGACGATATATGTCAGATAGGAAGAAGTTACCAATAAAAATTTCCTGGATCAAACCTTTCCCCTTTCAGCACCATATAACTGCTTACCTTTTCCACTTACATGTCTAAGCAATTAAACTTCTTTTTGGGATCAAGCAGGTGCGACTCCGAACTATGAAACAAAAATTTATTCCCGATTTGCTAAAAAACAAAGCATGGCAACCAAGACACATCCTCATGTCCATGAGTTGCTGTAAAATCCCAATTACATGCGCCAAACCCCCCCCCCCGGTTCCGTGCAACACAATGCAAATCTGAGCATGTGTATGCTTAATCTCTCTTCTCACTGCTTTATGTCTGCACCGACAAGCACTCTTTCCCAAGGGAGCATAATAACGCAACAAAGCCAAAAGGCGTGCATTTTAACAGACTATGCACCGATTTTAGGCGAAACAGTATACTGATTGAAGGTCAGAAAAACATCATAGATAGACCAAATATCACACGAGTACAATCGCAAAAGACCTACAATCTCTGAGAGTTACTGCAGACTTGGCTAAGAACAAAATACAGTGGAAGCACAGGATTCCTATAAGAGATGCTAACATTTCAGATAGATGCTTAGTTGTTATTACACTACTATATCTGACGTTTTCAACAGTTTTAGTTCTGGCTAAAGACGCATGTCCCCATGCAAGGACATGCGAAAGATTATGGAACCTGTAGTTTTAGAAAAACCACATTGTGGAAGACAAATTATTTAGTATGTGAATGAAATGGAGCTGAATAAAGCAAAATGGATACAAAAAACTTATGCCTATTTAGTCATAGTTCATTGATTGATTATAGTCAACATTCCACTCATCCTTCATTAGACAGGGTTCCTCAGCAAAGCAACAATAAGTAATTATTTACAATATCTTCTACAGCGATTTTAAGAACACTACCGAAGAATAAGAAACAATGAACTATATTAAGATTTTAGGGAAAAGAAGGATAGAAAAGCAATATTCACCCGGCTGAACCAGGAATTGATCACCATGTCTTGTCACAATATCAGAGAAAAGAAAGAAACTAATACGGCTTTTTAGACATTCTTAATTATGTACCATTACAGCTTTTAGTCTTTCTTCAAACCATGTTTTCACTTCTTTCGACCTGCAAAATCAAGCACTGGAAACAATCATTAAAACCTCACATCTGAGAAGACTAAGAAAAATACATACAGCTCTTTACCTTCTTCTTGTGAACTGCAAGCTCTTCCAGGAAATGAGGCTTATGTTTGTCAACCCACATGTCCATTGTTGCTTTCAACACCTGATTCAGTTTCACACAATTTAGTCTTTTGACAACAATGACTAAATGAAGACAAAGAGGTGGGGAGGACAGGAAAAATAAATATACTGATCGAGAAGATGTGCTGGCAATCAAAACATCACAAAATCAGGAGGAGCTGATGGAGGAATGGGAGGACAGGAAAAATAAATACACTGGTCGAGAAGACATGTGATGGCAATCAAAACATCACAAATCAAGAGGAGTTAAAGGAGAAATTTTCACTGTAAATGCAGGCCAATAATCATTTGCCAACTGAATCGTCAACAGGAAGTCTAAAGACCTTGCATACTTAGATGATATTTGCGTCATGGTACGGACCCAACATTTTAAAACGTGAAAAAACATCACCCAAAAAGTGAAGTCTTAATAAAACAGATAAAAACAATTTCTAAACCGGGGCATCTTAGGTAGTATTTCCATTCGAGGTTAAGGAATAGCAAGTATCATCCTGTTAAGTCGAAAGACCTTAGCATCATGAGCAAGAATATAATATCACGACTGAAGCTTGCACTGCATGCAAAACTTAATGAATGTAGCCTGCAAAACGAAATGATAAAACTAAGACATCCAACTTCAGCAGAACATTTTAATGAGATCTGGTAACATGGATGTATAAGAAAGGTGAAAAAATTGCTAAATGTTTGATATGTAGATAAGATGTAACCCATGACAAACTAATGTTTATACTGACGAAGATACTGTCACCAACACGGTCAGAAGCCTTCAGAAAACAGAGAGGCAAAACCAATCCCAGTTCTTTATTGACATTAATACAAATCAATGCTAAAACCAATCTGTTGAAACTAGCATACCAGCAGATACCTTGATGCCTGTGAAATCGTCATCAAACTCTATTCGGTTTTTAAAAGATGGGGCAGCAAAAAAGGTTAAAAGTATTGATTCAAATTGTCTCTCAATGATTTTATTAAGCATAGGAGGGCTTTAAATAGCCAACTTGATAATAGAAAATCTGCATAAAATCTGCAGAACAATTTTAAAAAGCCTGATAAAACTCAACAACCTAATCTCTTTCTAAAGTTTTAAATTCAAATAAAGTAGACTCATCCTATAACTAATCTACCTATTATTCTAAGAAGAACATTACTGCAGTAACTAAAAGCAATATTCAACACTCCTCACAGAACTGTTTCATCTGCAATCACTTATACCATGTGTCATTATAATATCTGAGGTATTCAAAGCAAAAACTAGCAGAACAGTGTGTATCCCAGAAACAATAAAGAATATAACTCAATAACCACCAACACAATTAGCTTAGATGAGACATGAGAACTTAAACCATAAAGCAAACATAACCCAAGGTTACTATTGAATAAATATATTCAGTAAAGCCCAGGAGTTTTTTACTTGAGCTTGCATAGATTCAAGGTATATTTGTAACCAACTCCTATAAGTTTTATAGGTAACATACATTTTTTTACCTATGTGAAACAAGATATTAGGGGAAAAAGTTTGTTCTTCTTTTTTTTATTTAGTAAGGTAAGGTAAATGGGAAAGAGTTTGCTCTATAGTTGTTCAACATGGCAACTGAGTCTATTTATGATTGTGCCTCTTCATGTGACCTTGGTGTGAAACCCCTTCTTAATCATCCATGGATTGGAGGTAAATATATTTTGATAAGGGGACATTTGGTTGGCATATTCCAGTATAAAATATTGCATAAGTAATACAATGTTCGGTTTGACCACATAAGAAAACTTAATCTCCATATAACTAATGCAGTGTTTGCTTGGCCGCATGAGAAGAAACAATTTCGACATAGCTATTTTAGTGTTTTGTAGGGAGTATTAACCCAGCATAATTTATGAGGGAATTGATGTATTAATTATGGAAGATAGAATGTGTAATAGGAATCTTTGTATTAACAAAACGCGAATAAAACCATCTATAGATGAAAATGTTATTATCTAGTATGCTAACCAAATGACCCCTATAGGTAAAAAGTCTTCATAAACGTTCAGTGATAATTATTTGCCGCAATTAGACAACAAGAAACAAAAAGGTGTTATACCCCATTTTAATCGGGTCAAAGCGGAGTACAACATATTGGTGATTCCTAATTATTTAACTTAAGGAGTCGCCACCTAATTATTTTAACGGTGAATTAGGACACCTAATTATTAACTAAGTGATGCTAAAAGTTAACTCCGATTAATGGTTTACTTAACTTAACGGTTCTAGGTAAGGGTTCTAAATATCCTAATGGGAAGGTGTTAAGCATCCATTAGAATCCATTAAATACGGTTATCGACCAAACTTAGGTTAATGAAAAAGAGTTAAAATATACCACTAAATGGTTTTTAAAAAAAATATTATCTATAATAACTAGGTGCAGATTAGCTTAAAAGGATAATGCCAACATCTAAAACACTTAATTTAACAATAAATCCCAACAGAGGTGAATGTAAAGTCCATTCCCAAAAGAAGTTCAAATTAGATAAAACCCGATTTTGAATGTATTAGAAAGAGCATTGAAGGCATTCGTTTGCAATAAAAAAAAATGTTTTACTTGCTTGCAAGGAACTTGGCTCTAAAAAAAAGAAAAAAGAAAAAAAAAAAGATATAAAAAATAGTTACTTTCATTGAAATGCCAAGGAAATTAGTGCCAATTAATTTAATATTTTAAGGCAATGGTGGGTCTAATGGACCCAAAACATGGTGCTAAACTGCAAGTGTTAAAAAAGGAGTGAGCTAGAAAAGATTAATTTTAGAAAGTTTTGACATGTTAAATCTTTGAGCTAGAGATATACTCAGAAAAACCATTCAAGGATCATTCCCTTAAAATAAATTGGACCTCTTGAATAAAGAAAAGAGACATATTTCCTGCTGAAATGACCAAATGCTCGTCTTTCAAATTGAGCGAAAAATTGCTTTCATTTGAACATTTAGAATAAATTAGCTCTTAAACAAATGCTTATTCTTCTAAGTAAAAAAAATTTCGACTCATATAATAAAGAGACTCTTAAGAAATTAAGGTTGGAGTAGTGTTCTGGAAAGTGTTACTTTCTATACCCACTAAAATAATATTCCATATATCCCTCTAATTTAGGTGTTCTAAGTCGACGATCTTTAGCTAATAACAAACACTCACAGCTAAGAAAATATATATATATATATATAAAAAAAATAAAAAAAAATAAAAAAAAAAGTTAATTGATCCTAAGACAAGCTAAAGAATGCAACGGAGCGCCTTTCTCCTCCCCTTCAGATGTTTTCAAGAGAGGAGAGAATCGAATGTAGAATAGACGCGGGTCTGAATTTAGCGGCGATATCGAGTCTCGGAATGAGACTCCTTGTGGCGATGAGAGTCTTTTATGAAGACTCCATTTTTGCTCCAAAGTGTACATGCAAAGAAAACCGAAATAATTAGGCATCAGCCAGACAGTCTTACTTAAATAAAGTACTCATAACCAAATATAAAGAAAATTTGCAACTAATGCTCCAAAAAAAGGCAAACCAACAGGGAGTACAAGGATGTTTGCGCTAATGAGAAAACATATTGAACTTGAGCTATTTATTCATATCCTCATGCTACAGGAAACCAAATTTCATTTATCACCAAGTAGATCCAACCTTGCACACAATAATTAAAAGAAAGTCTATAACAGTCTTAACAAGAACACAAAGTGCGTCTATATCCTATAGTATGTTATTTTGTATTAATCCGAGGAAAGCTTCCTAAGACATGATTTTGAAAACTTAACTGATGCACCAAAAGGTTTAAACTGGGCATGGAATCGCAACAAACTTTGTTAAAGATATTCTAATGACCCAAGCTGACAGTTATTAATTCTTTAAAGCAGCTTTAACACATAAATTTATATTTCTACCATATTGGTGCATATTGTTATAAGATTCACCTTCCTTTCTATGCTAGGCGAAATGAAAAGTTCACCCAACGCGTCATGTAGAGTAAACAGAGAAACAAATTAGAGTTTTTCCCTTT
The DNA here is from genome assembly GCF_029784015.1 of Lycium ferocissimum. NCBI lineage: Eukaryota > Viridiplantae > Streptophyta > Magnoliopsida > Solanales > Solanaceae > Lycium > Lycium ferocissimum. Next base: position 59,680,174 of record NC_081343.1, read on the forward strand.
GTAGCTACTAATTCTGAACACCAAAGTATATATAACTTAAGGCAGCACGCTCTTTTTTTTATAATTTTTTTTTATGTATCTTTATCAAGAACAAATACAACCAAACATCATTTCCTGAATAAAAGACTAGTAAAGGAACCAATAACTTCAATTGTTCTAAGCCAAACATCTACAAATTTCTTCTAGCAAAGCCTAAAAAAAATCTGTCAAACTTAATCTTACCCGTAGTTAGTAAAATTCTTGCTCCAGATTCATTCTAGGACTGCAAAATCTACTAAAAACAAACACTAAGACTAAATGTCTTCAGCAACCTTAGCCCCTTTAGCTAGCCATCCAGGTTAAGCAAAACTAAGAGCACAGTCCATTTTTTTAGGAATCATTGGCGCTTTCTAATCTATATGTCCAAACAGAAGTCTAATCTCAAAAAAAAAAAATGAAGCTGGTATTTCCACCGGAAAGGTCAACATTGACGCGCATTTGAACTTATGCTGCTTATATTTGTCCCTCACAGCGACTAAAGAACCTCCTCTTCTACTTAATTGCAAGTCGTGTAGGATAAGAACACATTCCTAATGTGAAAAGTCTAATAACACAGATGAGAGGAAACATATCCCACACATGATTTTAATTCATCTATGTATGGCAGAACATACATTCGCATAGCATGAATAATGGAGCTGCAGGTCATGATTTCTAAATATTCCGACATAAGAAAGCACTTCATTCTTAATAATTAGATCAGCGGTTATGGGTTAATCTAGGCTAGCAAAGAATAACAATGAATATTTGATTTCTGATGTCTAAATGAGCAAAATCGGAACAACTAGAATGATGACATGGAACTTTGAAGCATAAAAAATCGACAGGATACATGCAACTAACGATATCCTCGCAATGTGCACAGAGCAAAACATATTTGGTTGACCATCTAATAGTTACGTTTTGACACTATACAACTAGAAATGAACTCGCCGCAACACATTATCTTTTTAAAGAAAACAGGACAGTGGTTACAAATACATTAATACGTGATTTTTAACAGAAAGAGATGAACATAGGATGTCGATTTGAATTAATGATCAACTAAGGCCATGTAGTGTATTAATATTCATAACGCCGAAACATAACAATGATTAAAATGAAACAAGCAGTACATCTACGACACAAATCAAAACACAAATTTGTCCAGATGTCGTGTAATAAAAAAAAACAAAGGAATTGAGGGGACTGACCTATTTCGTGTGCAGTGAAACTGGGGTTTGGGGTCTTAGATTCGATAGACTTCGACCTCGAACTTGAGTATTTTTTATATGTAAAAGAAAATGGCAGCAAGCAGTTGAATTTTAGGAGGTAAGAAAAGAGAAGAAAACAAGAGTTTTTGAGAGCAAAAGAGGCGGCCAGAACCTCCCTCCAAATGGACTCCAAATGCTAGTATTTATAGATACAAATTAGGGTTCTTAGAGTGATGCTTTTGGCTGGATTTTGAATTGAGCCAAAGTCAACAAAGACGTTATTTGAAATTTGAACGTTGAGCAGAGGCCTTCTATCCGAAAATGGTGAAAAAAAAGAAAGATGGAGTGCAGAAATTTGTATCGAAATGGTGAGAGAGAAGGGCGTGTGATGCCTAGCATAGGGATTTTTCATTGGAATAGGATGTAGTTTGCAGGGCCAAAGCTGTTGAAAGTTAAAGGTCTTCATTAAAATGGGAAGAAGACAAAACGTGCATCTGCTGTGATGGAGACAAGGTAAACGACCCTCTTTTTTGAGATTAGGGTGCTAAACCTAACGACATCGTTTGGGGAGGGGTTCCAGAGGATTCTACCTAGTGGGCTAAACGGATTTGGGCTGCAGACATACGTTTTAGTAAAATTTACTTGGCATACCTTACATTATTATCTATTTATGGAACATAACTAAACTTTACAATAATTATATTTAGTAGCTAAAATATAACATATTTACTTCCTATAACTATCACTTTTTTACTACTCATCTGATAACCTCCCACATCCCTAAATTTAAGCAAAAAAAAAGTCCCTCTCTCCTATCCCTCTAAATACACGTCATTATGCCCAATATCCCTTAATTTCCTCCAATTTCAAATCGGTTTACAATAGTTCAACTTCTTGTTTATCTCTAATTAACTACTCATTAATTTCACTCATAATTCAAATCTAATTCCCCAAAAAAGGTAAGATTCTATCCATTTTTACGTTTCACCGTGTATTTAACTTATATTTTCATTTTTTTTAGTTTGAATCGGCAATGCAACTCTAAATAATTAATTATCACTATTTGTTCTTGGTTGTTTTTTGTTAGATTCAAGTGAAATGGCTAAGAAAGCTTCTACTCGATGAGAACTAGAGGTATAGAACCGAATTTTCAATTCCTAATGTTTTGGATTGATATTTTAATAGTTGTTTTTCATATATATTTTGCATATATTTTTAATTGTATTTTGATTATTATGTTCAATATTACTTATTTGGTTTACATTGACTATATTTAGGATATATATTTCATATATTTTGACTATATTTTTCAAAATTTCAGAAAAATAAAAAAAAATAAAAAAGTTTGAAAAGCTTCGTTACCTCAATTATGAACTCAATTATGACTATATTTTGGCTATATTTTAATTGTATTTTTTATTATTATGTTCAATATTACTTATTCGGTTTCGTGACTATATTTCGTATATATTTTTCATATACTTTGACTATATTTTTCAAAACTTGAAAAAAAATAAAAAAAAAATAAAAAAGTTGCGGAAAAAACGTTGTTACCTCAATTATGAACTCAACTTGAATTCGATATTTCAACAGATGAATTCAAATATATATTCGTCGTTTAAAACGAGCTCTTTTCACTGGTTTGATATTGTTATTTTTCAAAGTTTTTTGATGAACTAGTTTTTGAATCTTTTTTTTTTTAATTTGTTAGCTGTTTGAATGAGATATGAGATCAGATATGGAATGGGAGGATATTTGCGTGAATCATGGAACATTAAAAACTGATTTTAATTTAAATTGGAATAGATTTTGTTTCCATAAATATAGCACTTTCAGTTTTCTCAGCGTGTATATTTCCGCTATATTTATCCTATATTTAAGTCGACGCATCTACTAGCTAAATATAGGTCCTCTAGCTACGAATTGTAAATGTAGAACATGTAGTTATAGGTTGTTAGAAGGAGCTAAAAGGTAGCTATTTGTGAAAATTTTACTAGGTTTTAGTTGGCTGAAAATTATTGGGCTGGTACAAGAGTTTCGTTTGGGCTTGCTGATTTGGGCTTTAATTTGCTAGTCTTTTTTTTTCCCTTCTTCTTTTGAATTTATTTGAGCTTCATAGTTGAATAAAACATACTTTTAACCATATTATATAACACCATGTAACATTAGCATATTAATATTAAGTAATTCAAATATTTAATATACTTTACAAAATTACAGTTGCTAGCACTTAAATAAATTATGGGATATTCAGAAGCTTATTGAAATGAAAATGCTATAGTAAAAGTATTATAGTAGCTATTTACTTGGTTAAGTCAATGAACATGAGAAGCCTTAAAGATGAAAATTAGAAGTTAAAGAAAGACGACGACGATGATGACGATGATGATGATGATGATGATAATAATAATAATAATAATAATAATAATAATAATAATAATAATAATAACGATAATAATAATAACGATAATAATAATAACGATAATAGGCAATGACTATAGTTGGATAATGAAAACGATTTATATTAATAGAAAGCTAATAATTATAATAAAATATAAATGACTGTTCTTAAGTTTTCCAAATATTAGAAGCGCAAATAAATATTTCGGAAGAAAGGCGGGACAAAATTGGGTGTCAACAAAAGACTGTGTGGAATATTGACCTGATAATCCCATCTTAAACAAAAAGACTCAATTTTGCAGTTCAACCTTTACCCATCAATCTTTATCAGTGCACAATGAAATCAGCTTTACAATAAGAGTAGTTAGCAATTCTGCACTATAGACAAGAGGTGGATTAAAAATTCTTAGCTAGTGGGTACAAAATAGCAGTGCACCTACTACTCATTTATTCCAAATGAGATTGAACTTAACATAAACATATACTTACCAATATCTAACTATTATATGCATAGATCAAACCGAAAGCAATGGATGCACCCTCACCAATGCCACTACTTTACAGCTGCTACTCCTATATAGACCAAGCTTGGTTTCCCGTTTATATAACTCACGTCCACTCAAATGCAAAAGCATAGTAAAAGAATACACTCTCGCTTCAATTGTTTCAATTTGTTTGTCTTACGTTTCAAAAAAATGACTCATTTCTTTTTTCGCAACTCTTTAATTTCAACTTTCCACATGGTATACTTAATAACATAAGATTAAGGGGACTGTATACGGGTAAAACCAAGGACACAAGCACGCTCGGTTTCTCGTTGTCATGGTTATGCTCGGGTGCAACACGACCACCTCACCGGGAACGAGGTCTCGAGCTCGGGCCAGTACGAGGCGATAAAGGAAGGGTGATTGATTTGCCATTAACGAAGACCGAAATATCCGCCCTCACCCGGATATTTCGGTGTCGGTCCCGACGCTGCTTTTGTCCGTATTTACTTGCTTTATTTAGCATTGTACTAGGTTTGAAACTCCTCTACTATATAAAGGGGAGGTCTTCATTCATGAAAGGGGTTGGCAACAATAAGGAGAGAAATAGTTCATATCAGCAATCATAAGAATTTATTGAATCAGTTCCCATCTGTTCTTGAGTTTCATTTTATTTGTGCCTCGTGATAGCTTGTAAAGAAAGGATATCGATGTCACACCCCAACTTTTAATAGGGCATGATGGGCACCCGACCCTTACTTAGGGCCGAGCGAACCGTGGTTCTCGTTATACTCATAATCTTCTTTGGACTCTTAAATCATGAAATGAGTGCATAATGAAAGCTTTTCAAAAACATGCTTTTCGTCTTTCTCAAATCAAGTAAAATCGTAAACATATGAAATTTGTAACATAATGCATAATGATACATAAAACTTACGGAAGCCAGCTTACCAAGACGACATGTTATATACGTGACTCTGTCGCAAAATCTCTAACATAAATCAAAATACCATAACATAGATACTGCGACTCCAAACACTCAGGAAGGAAATGGAGCTCGCCAATCCAGCTGGAACATCTTCTACTAATATCCTCTACTCATCTGTATACACACACGGCATAAAACGCGGCGTCACGAAGGGACGTCGGTACGAATAATGTGCGAGTATGTAAGGCATGAATAACAACATAATATAGATATGGAAGGTAACATGGAATAAGAGAGATAACTTGTACATACGGATGCCTCGTAAGGTGATGTCATGCATGCTCGGCTTTAAAAAAAAAAAAACTTTTTCTTACATACATATATATAATATCATCATCATAACGTGCCGGCCTTTTCGGGACTCGGTGTGTAACGTACCGACTTTCGGGACTCGGTGTGTAACGTACCCGGCCACTTTCGGGACTCGGTGTGTAACGTACCCGGCCCTTTCGATTCGGTGTGTAGTACCCAACTGATCGGTGGTTGCACAATAGGTGTCGTGCCGGCCGACTATGCGCGGCTCGGTGTAGTAAAATACATACATATATATATAAAGCGTGCATGAGAGCCAAATAAAAGCTATAACTACTTCGGAGTGACGTAAGGTCGGTAACCTCCGATTTTCATTATGGAATTATCATCATCCCTATATCTCACCTTGAAGGAACAATTATTATAAGGTGAGATCAACAACAATAAATAAAATCGATAAAATCATGAAATAATCTCAATATTCTCATAATAGTATTAACATCATAAGCTTTGGAATTTCTAGAATTAAAATCATCATCATCATAATCATCATAGGAACATTCTCATCTTTAACATCGTCATTAACATTGTAAAAACATGTCCGTTGTTGTTGTCATAAAAGCTTATCGAATCATAAATCTTTGACTTGGAAAATAGGGACATTTTGGAAAACATTGGATTATCAAGAAAGAAGTCATGCCTTTGAATCATGAACTCTAACTTTTGGAAGTAACGAGGTTATGAAACACATGTAGGGAATTATAACATAGGAGTTTCTAGAAATAGGATCATCGTCATCATAAAACATGTTTATCTTTAGCATCATAAGAACTCTATGAATCATGAATATCTAGCTTTTGAGAACAAGAATATTCTTGGAAAACAATTATGGATTCACATAAAGGGATCACGGGACATTTGGAAAACACCTATTGGATTCATAAGAAAGGAATCATGCCTTTAGAAGAAAGGAACTAGCCTTAACATACCTTTGGAGCTTACTCTCGACTTCCTAACTTGCTTTCGTCGCGCAATTTATTTAGGATCGTTCGTCGTCTCATAATCTACATAGGCAACCATTCGTATTATCATTAGGCTCATTGTCACACTCTTATCTTAAGTCTCTAAATAAATTCCTTTTAAGGTGTTACACCTCGAAAAATTTTCCGTTGATGCGCAGTGAGTAGGCTAATGAGGAATACGAAGTATACGATGTTTCGATAAGTAAGAAATAGCATTTGATGATTGTAAATAAGACTTTAAAGACATTCGATGTTAGACGAGAAAGTTGCCAAGAGAAGGCCATGTATACGATAAGTATCGGAAAGGATTTATGAGTAGTAAGTTGATGACAACTTAATGATGTGTTGGGGAAGAATTATAGCGCCCCTTAGATTGCTAATGAAGTAATAAACAAGTGGTAAGAAGGTTTCATAAGGATTGGAGATCAAACGAGACGACGGGATTGAACTTGGTGAACGGTGAGTTCACATTTGGGTTTCACGGCCGGCATTGTGTTCCACGGACCGTGGATGGGTCCGTGGAACTGCCAACGAAGAGAAGACTGGCTGGTCGTGAACCACGACTAGCTTCACGGACAACATTGGGTTCCACGGTCGTGGTCAGGTCGTGGAACACCCGACGGGCCGAAATGTTTCAAGTTTATAAATGTGTTTCCAACTTCATTATTTCATTCCCAACATCTTTCCACTTCTCTCTAAAGTGTCTAGGGCTTTACGTATATTTCATGAACAAGAATCCAAAGGAAATTAAAGGTTCTTATCATCAATACAAGTGAATCAAAGTAAGAGAACCCACTAAAGCTCATCAAAAGCAAAGAATTCAAGTGAAGGAAAATCTAGGGTTTTGCTCAAGTGAGGTATAAGCCATCAAGGTTCAATCCTACGCCATCTAAGGTGAGTTTTATGATGTTTCCATGTTGTTTAAAGTATTTGGAAGTTGAAACACTTGGACTACAAAAGAATATAAGAAATGGATCATGAATGTGTGAATAGTATCACTTTTGAGTAAACGTTTGGAACGAGTTATGATTCTTGATACATTATGAATATGATCATGTTATAAATGATATTGAAAGTATGAAAATCGACGTTTTGTGTGAATGAGCGTATTGTTGAGATATGACTATGAATATGGATGTATTGAAGTAAATTGTGAAGTAAGAGTAATGTAGATGACTAAAAGCTAGTGCGATAATATTGTGAACGTTATTGTTGATGTTTGGGAGTTGATATGTAATACGAGGGAAGTAGTATAAATAAAGGAGATGCTGTCCAAATTTCTCTAGAATTAGTTATGAATGCTAAAGCTATCCATCATCTAATACGAGTATACACTTCAATGAAGGTAGAACGTGAGCTTTGAAGAAGAACGTACAAGCGATAAAATAGTTGCACGAAAGGTATGTAAGGCTAACTCTTCTTTCATAAGGCATGGTTCTTTGGCCAAATGTTCATCTTCCTATGAGTTCATTATACTCTCTAATGATCCTAGCTCGAGAAGCTATTAAGCTAAGGGTGCTCAAATGATACGATTGTACTAAGTTCCTTATACGACGAGTAATACTCTAAGGATAGAAGGTAATGAATGACGATAGTAAAAAGGCTAAGGATAGTTATGAGCTTATATGTATGTGTGCCCATGAGAGGCTATTGTGAACCCCGAGCTTATACGACCGGGTAGAATAAAGTAAGTATGTATATCTATATAACGATACGCGCGCGCTAACAAGTACGAACAACCACGAGCCTTGGTAGGGCCGTGCCGAGCCTTGGTAGGTCGGGTACGTGAAACACCGAACCTTCGTGGTCAGGTATGCTATATAAAAGCTATGTATATGACATCTATATGAGTACGAATAAGCTACGTATATGACATCTATATGAGTACGAATAAGATATATGTATGACATCTATATGAGTACGGATAAACTAAGTATATGACCTCTATATGAATTCGATTATGCTATGTATATGACATCCATTAGAGTATGAATATGTTAAGACTATGTAAGTGCCAAGTAAGAGCTATGAATATGCAATGTATATGATATAGGCATGAGTATGAAGGGAGACATGAATACGAATACGAAAATAGATACGAAAGGTAAATGAGCAAGAATATGAATGTTTGTACGCGAATACGCAATAGGAATGGTACGTCCCTATGGAGAGCAAGTAAGTGCTATGATGATGATGCTATTATCTCCCCTCTTATGTTATTTCATATGTTATCCATTATGCTTCCATATTGATGTTGATCATACTTTACATACTCAGTACATTCTTCGTACTGACGTCCTTTTGTTTGTGGACGCTGCGTCATGCCCGCAGGTGGCCAGGGAGACAGATTTGATCCATAGTTGTATTATCTCAGGGACTACATAGCAGGGCTCTATTTCATTCGGAGCTGCAGCTTTTGGTATAGATTCTTTTGTGTATATATTCATGGGCACGGCGGGGTCTTGTCCCGCCCATATGTTATGATATGATGTACCTTTCTTAGAGGCTCGTAGACATTGTGTATATGGTTAGATATGCTCGGCCTTGTCGGCCTATATTTTGGATATCATTTTGACAGCCTTGTCGGCTTATGTACAGTTGTATGGGCATAGTTGCTATTGATGATATAGACATGTTGTTACTCAATGAGATTAGAATGATGAATGAAAAGCATGATATGATTACGTGGCTCACCTAGAATGTAATGTATAAGTATGCTAAGGGGTGCCCGGGTGGGCTAGCACCGGTGCTCGTCGCGGCCCTCAGGTTGGGTCGTGACATAAGGTCTGCCGAAATTCGGACAACATCTCCCCTATTTATATGCCTAGCCCGAATTCTCAATACCAACAATGAACAACCAATAACAACAACAGAAACAACAACAACCTCATTACTACCAAAATATTCCATCAAATACTCCACATGATATTTTCTCCAACTCCTCCACAAACGAAATCGCTACATAATTATTCCATAAATTTATCTCCGTAAATAAGCCTTAAATAATACCAAAAGAGAAAGATTCATACCTTACTTCCGCTAATACCGCGATATCTCCAATACTTGCCTTACTCCCAAGCCACAAATTCACCGCAACACAATATTATAATCGTAACTATACGCCGGCGGAACCCGAGTCCGGAGATTTTTACTTAACTCGCGTTGAAATTTAATGGAGGGAAGGTTGGAGAACTCCCTAGAATTTTTTTGGGAAATTTTTTTGAGGTGGTTTCTTGGCTGAAAATGAGGGGTTAAACCCCTTTATATAGTTGCTCCAAAATCGGCCTTTGTAGCAGATGTTTGTCAGCGAGTTATTGTTTCACCGCTTACTATAGCAATCTTTGTTCATCCGCGAAAATTATTTCGAGACCTAAAACTTTTATACACCGATCTCTTTATTTGCATACTTGCATATGTCCAAAACTCCATACGTACCGTATAACTTATTCAACATCCCAAACTTAGCAAAACTTATTTTATTTTTTTCCGTTTCGTTTGACCTCCAACCTTCGCGGCACTTACTTATCACTTGTTGAACATAACATAAACACTTATAACTTCAGACATAATTCTGTCCTTTGAGCTTATGTGACTAACTTATGATGCAACTTAATGCACGAAAATACCGGATGTAACAATCGACCTCGGTTTCCTCTTATCGAAGTCATACGTATCCAGCACTTGGTTTGATTTGATTCTCTGTCCATTTTTCCTCATACCTCTCATTATTTAAATCCTTAATTGAATTTAGTCACATATCTTTGGCATCTCATATAAATTTAACTGTTTTACGTTTTAAGGTTAAACAGGGACATTTTGGTACATTCTGCGTATATTTAATTTAAAATCGCAAGATTTGAAAATCTTCTTTAATTTCTTAAACTTAGTGTTTAGTCGACAATTAAATTGGAACGGAGGGAGTAGCATTTTTAACAAAATAATATAAGTAATTAAGGACCAACGAATCCGATGTTTTACCTCATCGAAGACACTAGCCTCTTTAGATAAGCGTGGACATGACGCCGTTTTAGCCCTTTTAGGGTTCTTCTTCGGAACCGATGCCATTTTAGCCCTTTTACAAACCCTTTCCTTTCGGAGAAAATGACAATGGTCTCTTTTCTCCTCAATGTTATTCACCATTTCACGAGTCACATTCAGTGTCATGCGACGAAGCAAAACAAACAATTCGTTACTTGTCTTGTTCCGTATTCATTGCTTCTTTATGTCACGCTTATAAAATTCCCCTTGCTTTATATATAAACCTCATTTCATAACTTCATTAATCAAATCAAAGTTAAATCAAAAGCACAATCATTTGGCATAATATATAGTTTTAGTGTATAATTACAACGCTATCATATTGTTATACCCCATTTTAACCGGATCAAAGCGAAGTATAACATATTGGTGATTCCTATATTATTTTATCTAAAGAGTCGCCACCTAATTATTTTAATGGTGAATTAGGACACCCAATTATTAAGTAAGTAAATACTAAAAAAAATTAACTCCAATTAATGATCTACTTAACTTAACGATTCTAGGTAAGGGTTCTAAATATCCTAATGGGAAGGTCTTAGGCATCCATTAGAATCCATTAAATATGGTTACCGACCAAACTTAGGTTACTATAAGAAATTATGACAGAATAATATTTTAATATTCTATAAGTAATTTAGAAAAAGTATTCACGGCCAAATAGCTAAATAGTTTACATAGAAAAAGTTTATGTCTAATACTGTGACGTCTATTTTTAATTAAGGGAAGGCCCCACCGCCCTTTCTGGACTTAAGTATTTGCACTCAAAAAGAAAAAAATAATAATAATAATTCGAAAAACTTAACCTTGCATTGAATATAACTAAAATGTTCAATAACTTTAAGGATTGAAATTTGTTTTACTCGTTGTGGGAAAAAGCCTAAAATACCATAAGAAATAATCTGTGAAAATCTCTTTTGAAATCAAAATTCAATGATGAGCTGCACATTTATATAAGAAACTTGATAATAATTTTTTAAGTTAAAGACAAGGTTCGGCAATAAAGAAAGTCAACTTTTATTAACTCCAAGGTAATTGTTTAAATTCTTAAAATCCATTTGCACTGGTTCACGAATTAAATCACATCTATAGATATATGCTTGAATTCTAAAAGTGTCTAAAACGTTACCGGTTACCAGTGAATAAAAAGGATTATAAATATATGCCCAGGTTCTAATAATCTCAAAACGTTGCAGGACTGTAAAATAAGAAATAGTTGGTTACTAACTTTCCCTTATGAACTACCCTTTCTAGACTCATAATGTTCTAGGTCGTGTTCTTCTAAGAAAACCAAAATATCCAGAGCATAACCAAACGAATAAAACATAACGAAGTTACACCAAGAAGACTATAATAAAGTTATTTCCCGCTCCCGTTTCCTGTTCGGATAGAAGGGCGAGGATTATGGATACTGAGAGATGGAAAGTCATCTCGCCCTTTTCCAATTCGCCTTTCTGTTCGGGAGTATCGCAAGGTAGGCGCGACATGTGTATGAAGGAGGAAATGCAGATTTCTCGACTCTCGATAAAGTTTTGAGTCTCGCTTGACTCAAGAATGCTCCCATACGCCATGAAAAACAAAGGAAAGAAAATATAAAGAATTAGGAAATGAAACAGATTTAATAAGGAAAATAATAGACAAAGATGAATTCTAAAAAAACAACCAGCCAAGTCCAATAAAATATAAATTGCAAAGAAAAACAAACATGAAACTTAATTACAAGCACAACTAAAATCGACAGGATTCAAAGAATCGCTATGCGAATCATTTTTTAGGGACAGGGCAGGTTAAGAGAAAGCACATTTGCTAAGTTAAACATATTCAGATCAGTAAACTTTCAATCAAGTATAGAAATCCGTTCTTTTAAAAGTGATGCCTCAAGTTAAACAACTCTTCATCGGCCCAGGTGTAGTATCCGTTCAGATCAATAAAACATCGGGAGTACAGCAACTGTCCCGAAACAACTTTAAAGCAGTAGGTTTTTAGCCCAAGAATACCAGTAGCAAATAGCAGGAATTGTCTTTAAAAGGCAGCAACCATTTGCCCTTAGAATGTAACATTGGCTTTCTGGGAATAACAACCCAACCTTATAACAGTCAACCCCAAGTGTGGTATCAACCATATGCTTCCCTCAAATTATATCAGCAACACAATGAGTCTCTAAGTGCAGCTTTGTTTTCTCAGGGAAAACACAACAGGAACAGTTTGCCACATAGCACTCAAAAAATAAAATTGACTTGCAATAGATAGTTCATCAGAAAGTGGGCCTCAAATAAAGCAGCCAGACAGTAACTATATATTCTCAAGAGTAACATTTTTATCCTTAAAATGCGATCAACATGCAGCCACAAGGTGCAGCAATTACAGGCCAAATAACAGCAGTGAATTTACTCGAAGTGCAGCAGAAATTGGCTCGATAATGTAGTAGCAATTCAGCTCGCAGTGTAGTAGCTATTCACCCAAGTACATCATGTTAAAGGACAACAATTTCAGCAAGTTTAACCAATGATGCATCAGCAGTTCATCTTATCAAGTGTAACAGCAGCTATTTTTATCAAACATGGCACACAAACCCAACAGCAAAGCAGCAGCCATAGAGAAACAATCTATGGCAGCAACAAGTAGCAACAGAGTGGCCAAAAATGGTCTCACAGGTGCAGCAAATGTTCACAAGTTCAACGGCAACTCCGGGACATTTGGGATTTGAAAATCCCCAAGTCATGCAAAGAAAGAGGGATAAGAATGTGTATAATTCCAGAATTTCATACGAAAGAATACTGCATTTTATATAGAGCAAAATAGTTTGAGTTCTTAAGCAGTGAGGTTCCTAGATATTATTATCAGTACTAGCAAGGCACACTTGGTTGAGGACAAGATACTTTATGTAAATCTCATGTTAACACCTACTTCTGAGGATCTGAGTCTTCCCAAAGTGCAAACAAAATATTTTTGTCAAATCCTTAGACTAGTGTAAAGGCATGAGTAGATTACTCTAAAAAAACCATATGGACAGGCATTTTACTTGAAAGATAAGACAGCAAAGGCAACAGAAATATTAGTCATAGAAAAAGAGATCATATCACTCCTTTTGACATTGACTTTGAAACCTCTGGTGGATTAAGGTTCAAACTAACCATATAAATAAGATTAATTTCCAGTTAACTTACACATGACAGGGGAGGAACTAGAAACAATGCATGCTATCCCTACCATTTTCGATAGATGAGTTTAAAGTTTCGCATGAATCCAAACCATATGCAGAACAATTGCTTATTGCAATTAGGCACTGAGAATTGAACACTATACTAACATATTCTTCAAGGTTAGATTAGGCAACCATTTGTTTAGAGACTTAACAAACAAACAAACAAAAAAACATCCAGTGTATTAGAACCAATTCTAAATTTCAAAACGCAATTCTTAAACAAGGGAAACTTAGGCAAATCAAAAGATACTTAAACATCAGCAAAAACTATTGTTCTTCACCCTAAGCTTCAACAGTTTAACCTAGAAAACTGGTATGTTAAGCACAAGTCACCATATATTTACAAACAGGCAAGTTCAGACCAATCCCTCCCCCTTTAGAGGGTAACACCCTGCTAGTTCATTGAACTTCTACTTTCCTCAAACAGAGAGGAACACAAGCTTGGGTCTCATACTAATCCATTAGCTACAACATTTATTCATAAGTTTCAAAAGGAAAGACTGTCCAGCTTTAATGCAAGATGATTCTTGACCAACTAATGACTAATGAAAACTGAAACTAAACATTGGCACAGGTTTGAAAGATTCGAAAAAAAAAATGTGATCATACAAGGTCAAAATTAAAGCCATTTTTCTGATTTTCTTTCTTAAATAGAACTGGATTCATACTTGATGCACAACAAGGAATATAAGAGTTGGAAAAATAAGTTAAACTACTAATAAAAATTGAAACAATCAGCCTGAGAATTCTATTCTTGCAAATAAGCAATGGAAAATACTTAAAGGGACATCAGTTAGAACTGAATACTTGTACTTAGGAAAGGAACTAAACCTTAAATAGGCAGAAAGGACATAATAATTTGCAGATGTTAATCAGGAAAGTGAAAATATTCCAGTTTCTAAACTGAACTGGATATACTAATTAACAGCCCAAAATTCTTACATCAATCATTTTAATAAACTAAAGCCATCTAAGCAAATAAGGAGTACTGAGAAACTGACTATACTAATTGGCAGCTCAAAATTCTTACATCAATCATTTTAATAAACAAAAGCCATCGAAGCAAATAAAGAGTACTTGAGAAAACTGCACAGGATCCATACTATAATTGATTGCAGACATAACCAAAATGTTAAATATGATAAGGTTACATCAGAATTAACTAGGATCAGCTACTTTCTAAATAGGATGATGTTTATGCCTTCAAATCTCCAACTCAGTTTAAAAAAAAGATTTCAACAGTTCATAGGACCATAAATATCAAGCTGATGTCTGGGTAGTCCACTCAACATAAATGACTCAAGCCAAATATATACAATCTCTAAACCAGTAAAAAAAAATACTAATGTATATCCTTCTGCGGACAGCAACTGAGTACATACAGGAAAAGCATTTTTAACTAAAAAAAGAAATTTCTCATGCTTTTAGGTGATCAGTGCAACAGAGACCTTAAGCCATATTTTCAAATAAAACACTGAGTATACTAAATAAGCACCAACCATTATCAAAAGGCAAATTTAACTTCCTATTTTACGACGTCAGACATAACTTCCTATTTTACGACATCGAACAAACAAATTTTAAC
Organism: Lycium ferocissimum; assembly: GCF_029784015.1. NCBI lineage: Eukaryota > Viridiplantae > Streptophyta > Magnoliopsida > Solanales > Solanaceae > Lycium > Lycium ferocissimum. Next base: position 59,695,381 of record NC_081343.1, read on the forward strand.
ACAGCACCGACTCGAAACTAAAACACTTTAAACATACAAACAAGGAATCCAAATACGCATCGAAAATCAAAACGAACTAAAAAGAGTGGAAGGAAGGGATTGCACTGACCTTTTTCAAGTGCAGTGAACGGAGGCAGGGTCTGCGGATTCGACGAACTCTGACCTCGAATTCAAGTAATTTTTAGGAAGATAGCAGCAAGTAGATAGAATTGTAAAAAAACTCTTTGAAGGCTAAAGTGGCTAAAATCTTCATTTTTTTTTTTTTTAGAGAGAGTGAGGCTCGCCGCTGTCCAACCGTGGTCTGAAACGGATGCAAAACACTAGCATTTATAGTCGCCAGCTAGGGTTAGGGTTCTGGTTTGAAATTTTTTTTTTATTATTGGGCGGGATTTCCATGTGAATTAGTCGTTTGAAATCAAAGTTGAATCTCTAAAGTTAATTTTTCTCAGAAATTTCAGAAGTATTTTGGCCTTTTGTGTTGACTAAAATCGTTGAAGATAGGAGAGAAGGAAACATTTCAGAGCTTGAGATGGGGAGATATGAAAGAGGTACAAAGTTTGCCTAAGATGGTGTGACAAACCTGCTGAGGATTGATGAAGAGAAAAGGCTTTCATAGAAATGGAAAGGGGAAGAAGAAGACAAGGGTGCGGCTGCTGAGGAAAGATGAAGATAAACCTAATGAACTTAAAAAAAAAAAGTGGGTCGGGTCGCAGCTAGTTGGGCTCGGCTTGGGGTGTAAAAATGTGGGCTGGTCCTTGCAATGGCTAATTTGGGCTCAGAAAATTAAGGTGAAAGACACTCTTTATTTAATCACATATTACCGCGTGCTAAAGTATTATTTAATAAAAATATATTTATTAGTACTCAAATAAAATTACATGATATCGTAATAGTTGTGCGATAACATTTATAAAGTCTGAAAGTAATTAATAAAATAAATGCGATGCATTTTCGCGTAAGATGATAAATAGGAAAGTTAAAAGTGATCATGACAATCATAATATTAAACGAGGGCAGTATGATGATGATGATGATGATAATAATAATAATAATAATAATAATAATAACACTGATAACGATAATAGGCGATGAGTGTAGTTGGTGGAAAACGACAATATTAATAGAAGGCTAATAATTGCAATAAAATATAAACGAATGTTCTTAAGTTGCCAAAAATATTAGAAGCTCAAATAAATATTTTGGAAAAAGGCGGGACAAAATTGGGTGTCAACAACTTGTCCTTCTTTGGCCGATAATGATGAAAGAATTTTTGGGCAAAGACGTTGACTTAGTAGCCTATTTTGTCCCGACTAAAAGAATTTGGGAGAAAATTTGAGAGAATTGCGGCCGAACTCCGGTCTCCGAATTGCCTACATATCTCGGGTTGCACGAGAATCAGGCCGTGTGTAGTTCTACGAGTCACGATTGGGGCGAATCTTTGAAAAATATTGTCCCAGTGTCGAATTATAATGACACTGGGTATTATGATTGAGGAAATATGTCAAACTTTGAAAATTTTGGGATATGAATACGCGTGAACTCGATGATCGGGTTATGAACGTAAACGGAATATTTGGGGTTAGAGACGAGCGTTCGAGGTAGACCCTTGACCTTTGTCGGGAAGTTTGATTACCCTTCCCAACAAATTGCCCCGATTCGATCGTCGAAGAAATAGTTTCACGTTGCGCTAAAGCTCCTGCGAAACTTAACTAGATAAAATAGTTAGTAAATAAATATCGAAAGTAAAACGACGTAAAATAGCCTTAGCTAAGGCTAATGCAAATGAGGTTTTAGGCCGATGATTCATGAGAGTGATGCCTTTAGTGATGATTAATGAAAATGAGGCTTTAAACCAGGTATGAAGATGAGGCTATTTCAGCCAAATGATTTATGAAAGCGAGGCTTTCTAAGCCGGCATAATGAGATTTTTCTTTAAAACCCAATGATTGATGAAAATGAGTTTTTCAAACCAGCATGACTCATGGTGTAAAGCATTTATGCAGTGAATTTTAAAGCATTTGTGCGGTGCATGTGCGTTTGAAAGCATTTACGCGAAGCAGTTAAAAGCATTTATGCAGTGCGTGTGCAATGTTTCTTAAACCAGGCATGCAAAACATTTTTGAAAGCAGTTATGCAATGTATGTGCAGTGCATTTGAAAGCAGTATTGCAATACATGTGCAGTGTATTTGAAAGCATTTATGCAGAGCATTTGAAGGCAGTGGTGCAATCCATGTGCAGTGCATTTGAAAGCATTTGTGCAGAGCTTTTGAAAGCGGTAATGCTATGCGTGTGCAGTGCGTTTGAAAATAGCAGTGCAATTTATGTGCGGTGCGTTTGAAAGCATTTATGCAGAGTATTTGAAAGCAGTAGTGCGATGCATGTGCGGTGCGTTTGAAAGCATTTGTGCAGATCGTTTGAAAGCAATAGTGCATGTGTAGTGCATTTGAAAGCATTTATGCGGAGCATTTGAAAGCAGTAGAAACCATTTGCGCATCGATACATTTGAAAATCTTTGTAAGACTTAAGCATTAATTTATCATAAATTTTGAGAATTATTGACACTTGAGAAGCCTAATTTCTCCTAAATGTTATAAGAAAACTCAAACCGTTCGACACATAGTCCTTGCAAGGCTGTAAACATTACATATTTTTAGCTTCCACGATTTGAAAACCTGCGCTCAAAGAAAATTTATGAGTTTTTTTTTTTTGGGGGGGGGGGGGGGGGGGGGGTGGCTCGTGTTGACTTTGAAGATCCAGTTCTTGATGCTTCGTGCTTCCAGCTTTGTTTGGACTTGTAACCTCCGCCTAAATCTTGGCCAACTAATAAAACTATTTGATTAAAAAAAAATTTAAACAAGAAATATGCATAAAATTATGGCGAATATGTATATAGTGATAAACAATTTCTGCCGAACTTAGAACCGTGACATGTTGTGAAGCCAAGCGAACGTCCTTTCTCCAAAGTCTTTCCTTCGTCTGATGACTCTGTTGACCATGTACTCTTTCATGTCTCTCGATGTCGTTTTGCAATGATGCCCTTAAAAATTGTCCCAGTTTCTAGCATAGGAGGATATTGAACTTTTAACACGACGAGACCGAACCTTATATAGGCTGCCTACATATCCCACTAAGGGAATCAGGTCAAGCGTAGTTCAAAACATACAAGGCGAAATAAAATTGAAATTTTCTAATAATGTGACCGAAGCCTATGTAGGCCGCCTACGCATCCCACCACGGGAATCAGGTCAGGCGTAGTTCATATATACAAGGCAAAATAAAATTGAGATTTTCTAATAATGTGACCGAAGCCTATATAGACCGCCTACGTATCCCACCAATTCGGAATGTTTGCATGAAATTATGTTACAAGCAAATGGAAATTTTAGAAATTTCTATCTTAAAAGAGACAAACCAGATATGGGTTTTCCTACGTATCTTGCCGAGGGGAACGTAGTTTTCATTACATAGAAAGACATTACAAAACATTACATATAAAATAAATGAAAAGCTCCTAGACGTAGTATCTCTGATGGCATCGCATTGATAGCTTTCGCCATACTTCGCCATCCATTTCTGCTAAAATTAGTGCTCCTCCAGTTAGTACGCGAACTTGGGCAAGTGCCCTTGCCAGCTTAGGTGCAAATTTTCCCTTAGCTTCATTTTGGTGTGGGAATATGCGCTTCAACACCAATTGCCCCGGTTTGAAATGTCTCGGTCTCACTTTCTTGTTAAAAGCTTTGGCCATTCTGTTCTGATAAAGTTGTCCATGACAATCCGCATTCATCCTCTTTTCATCAATGAGCATCAATTGTTCATATCGATTTTGTATCCACCTGGCATCACTCAACTCAGCTTCTTGGATAATCCTCAAGGATGGTATCTCTACCTTTGCAGGTAACACAGCCTCTGTTCCATAGACCAAAAGATAAGGCGTTGCCCCAGTTGAAGTCCTAACAGTGGTGCGATAACTGAGAAGGGCCAATGGCAATTTTTCATGCCAATGTCTGTAATTATCAATCATCTTCCGCAATATTCTCTTGATGTTTTTGTTGGCTGCTTCAACTGCTCCATTCATCTGAGGTCGATAAGGGGTGGAATTGCGATGAGTAATCTTAAATGTTTCACAAATTTCCCGCATCAGACCACTATTAAAATTAGCTCCATTATCTGTTATAATTGACTCAGGGATTCCGAATCGACAAATGATGTTATTGCAAACAAAATTTACCACTACCTTCTTCGTCACTCGACTTCGTAGGACGATTTTCTACCCATTTTGTGAAATAGTGAATGGCTACCAAAATAAACCTATGTCCATTTGACGCGGCCGGCTCGATAGGACCAATGACGTCCATGCCCCAAGTTGCAAATGGCCAAGGAGAACTCGTCACGTTTAACTCATTTGGTGGGACTCGAATCAAATCGCCATGAATCTGGAATTGGTGACATTTTTGCACATAACAAATGCAGTCTGTTTCCATAGTCATCCAAAAATAGCCAGCTCGTAGAATTTTCTTAGCCAGAGTGAAACCATTCATATGAGGTCCGCATGTACCGCCATGTATTTCTTCAATCAACTTGACCGCCTCTTTGGCATCAACACAACTTAATAATCCCAAATCTGGAGTCCTCCTATAAAGGATTTCTCCATTTAGGAAAAAGTGGTTTGCTAATCTTCGGAGTGTTCTCTTCAACTCGAACACCGGTTATGCCTTCGGGATAGTCTCCCTCGCTTGAGATACTTCTTAATGTCGTAGTACCAAGGTTCTCCATCGTGTTCTTCATCTACATGGAAACAATAGGCTTGCCGATCTTGCATATTCACCTTGATAGATCTATGTAATTCTTGTCCGGTGCTTCGAATCATAGAAGACAAGGTTGCCAAAGCATCAAAGAAACTCATTTTGAGCCCTTGGGACATGTTTGAATTCCACCTTGATGAATCTTTTACACAATGCAGGTACGGAAGTATCTTCACGTTCTTAGTGGTCTATTCGCCTTGTACTTGATGAACCAATAAATCAAAATCACCTATAACCAACAATTCTTGTATGTTCATATCAACAACCATTCTGAGTCCAAGAATACAAGCCTCATACTCTGCCATATTATTGGTGTACGGAAACCTGAGCTTTGCTGAAATTGGATAATGCTGGCCTGACTCCGAAACTAAGACTGCTCCAATGCCAACTCCTTTGGAGTTTGCAGCCCCATCAAAGAACATTCCCTACCTGGATATTTCTCTGAGATATCTTCTCCGACAAACAACACCTCTTCATCGGGAAATAAGTTTTAAGAGGCATGTATTCTTCATCTACGGATGTTGAAGAAGCATGATCCGCTATTGCCTCGCTCTTTGATAGCCTTTCTTCGGTAACATATACAATATCGAACTCACTTAGCAAAATTTGCCATTTGGCTAACTTCCCAAGAGAGGGCATGGGCTTCTGAAAGATATACTTGAGTGGATCCATCCTTGAGATGAGATAAGTAGTATATGCAGACAGGTAATGTCTTAACTTTTGTGCAACCCAAGTCAAAGCACAACAGGTGCGTTCCAACAAAGTATAACGGGCCTCATAAGGCGTGAACTTCTTGCTCAAATAGTATATTGCTTGCTCCTTCTTTCCTGTTTCGTCATGTTGTCCCAGCACGCATCCAAATGCATTCGCTGATACAAACAAATATAATAACAAAGGTCTTCCTTTAGCTTTTTCTAGTCTTCGCATAAGCTAATAATATGCATGTGTCTACAGTGCAATGGTTAATAAGTGCTGAATTGATACGTATCATTTTAAAGTATATGAATATTATTTTTGCTTGCTTGTGGCTTTTTGCAGCTTCTAATGTTTTAGTATGATATATTATATCGCTATATATGCGTACGTTTATGGAGTTTTCATTTGAAGATGAAAAGTTGACCATTCATCTTTTTAATTGCATACATCATGCCTATATTTTTTGTTTATATGAAGTTCTCTTTTGCAATACTAAATACTAGTTGTTGTTGTTTTTGCATTTTGCATCCTTAATATATGTTTTTTTTATTATTATTATTTACATCCTATCCTATTTTTTCAAAGATTCGCACCCTGATCTATTTTCTTGCAAAACAATAAAACCACTCCCTTTAAGATATATGAGGAGGGAAAAATAAGAAAAATACAAATATTATATTCTTAAATTTAACTTATATGCCATATTTTTTTTCGTTATTCGAATTGTTCCTATTTTGCCCTCAAATATTTTATAAAGGAGTGGTTTTATTGTTTTTGAAAGAAATAAAAAACAGTTAGAGTGTGAATCATTGAAAAAAAAAAAAAGGATAGGTGCAGATCACAAAAAATAACATTAGGGGTCCAAAACGCAAAGAATTCGTAAATTCTACCACCTTCTAATTAATGCCTTTATTATATTTTGTCTGGAGTGCAGAAAGTATCAAGCGTAACCATCTCAAAATAACGTATCCTGACCTCTATCAGGTGAGATACATACTTGTTGTGTCAATAATTGTTGTCCCATTTTAGAGTAGGGGCTGCTTAAGTTTTGTAATAATGTGTAGAAAATTGCTAAAAAATGGCGTTCATGTTAGCTAGTAATAAAAATTATTAAGAAAAGAATATACTAGTTCTTACGGAACGTACATTGTGCTTAATTAATTAGTAGTACCATCTTTTTTATTTGGCACTACAGCTTGCTAGGGTTGTTGCACTTCAAATGCTTGATGGTCCAGACATCGAGTTTGTCCCTGGTAGAGATGTACGCAGAGGAAGGATGAAAATTTAGAGGTGTTACCACATACGACCTCCTTGAGGAAGTATGGGTAAAGGAAAACAAGTTTATCTCCAATGGTAGTTAAAAATCAATGATGTTACCGTAATTTAAAAATTCAATTAGATTATTATTCATAGTTAAAATAAATAAAGTTAGTCAGGCTCGCGAACTCATAGACAAGTGTCTTGAGTGATAATGTTAAAAGATTATTTTATTCACAGTACCTCGTGATACAATATAGTATAAATGCTGATAGGTTGATGGAGTGAAATACTGTTAAAGGACTATATTCCCTCATGGTACCTCCTAATAATTAAGTTTCTCAAACATTAATGTTAAAGGATCAATTCCACTCATGGTACATTTTCAAACTCTAGCATCAAAATTTACAAATGAAAAAAAGCCTTGAGTGCCAAATAGTACAAGTTGAATTCAAGGAAATCCACGACAGCTAGCAATATCCCTGGAGTTCTATAAGGAGATAGTCCAAACTCCATGAATAGCATAGCTCGAACTCCCGTATAACAACGTGAAGTTTTACATGTGGAGTATTTTGGTATTTTTATCCAAATTTTATATCTGCATTACAAAGTGCCCAAATGTTATAAAAAAATCGAAATAATAATTAAATGTTAGCGGCACGAAAAGTAAATATTTGCATATTTCTTCCGTCATACATAATTACAAATGTTCTTTACTTTTTGCTCCAATAAACGGCCAACGCGCACAACACGACTTTTTTCCTCAGTGTTATTCACGAGTCATGACCAGTGTAATATGAAGAAGCAAAATAATGAATTCGCTATTTGTGCTGTTCCATATAATATTCATTGCTTCTTTACGTCACGTGTGTAAAATTCCCCTCCCGTTTGCTCTCTATATAATCCCCGTTTCATAACTTCATTAATCAAAAGGTGACAGCCATTCGGCATAATATATAGTTTCAGTGTATAATTGCAACGCTATCATATTAGTATTATCAATGGCACCACGAGTCGATAAAGACTATTGGAAAGCAATAACAAAATCACGGGCTGAGCTTCTTAATCTTATATCCAAGGGCACACACATTGCTTCGGATCTGCTTCGTTTAGCCAATGCATCCCAATTCTCAAATCCAATCTTCATCATGCTGCACTTCTACTGTTGCTACAACAAAGAAAACTCAATCTACCAATAATAATCTCAAAAATACCGCAATTGGTGACGTGGAGAATTTTAGCTCCTTTAACTTTTTCTAGTCTTGCCTTTAAGCTAATAATATGCATGTGTCTACAGTGCAATGGTTAATTAGTCTCAAAATTGATACTTATCATTTTAAAGTACATGAATATTATTTTTACCATTTTTCGTCGGATCTCGCTTAAGTTTTGTAATAAAGTTAGAAAAGTATCATATATCATATCGCTATATATGCCTACATTTGTGGAGTTTTCATTTGAAGACGAAAAGTTGACCATTCATCTTTTTAATTGCATACACCATGCCTATATTTTTTTATTTATATTAAGTTCTCTTTTGCATTACTAAACACTAGTTTTTTTTTTTTTTTTTTGCTTTTTGCAACCTTAGTATATGTTTTTTTATTTTTAATTATTTACATCCTATCCTATTTTTTTTAATGATTCGCAGCCCAATCTATTTTCTTGCTGAACAATAAAACCACTCCTTTTAAAATATATGAGGAGGGGAAAATAGGAAAAATACAAATATTATATTCTAAAATTTAATTTATATGCCATATTTTTTTTCTTTATTCGAATTGTTCCTACTTTGCCCTCAAATATTTTAAAAAGGAGTAGTTTTATTGTTTTTCAAAGAAATAAAAAACAATTAGAGTGTGAATCATTTAAAAAAAAAGGATAGGTGCAAATAACAAAAAATAAAATTAAGGGTGCAAAACGTGGAGAATTCGTAAATTCTACCACCTTCTAATTAATGCCTTTATTATATTTTGTTTGGAGTGCAGAAAGTATCAAGCACAACCGTCTCAAAATAACGTATCCTGACCTCTATCAGGTGAGATATATACTTGTTGTGTCAATAATTGTTGTCCCATTTTAGAGTAGGAGCTGCTTAAGTTTTGTAATAATGTGTAGAAAATTGCTAAAAAACATCGTTCATGATAGCTAGTAATAAAAAATATAAAGAAAAGAATATATTGATTCTTACAGAACGGAAACTGTGCTTAATTAATTAGTAGTACTATCTTTTTTATTTGGGACTGCAGCTTGCTGGGGTTGTTGCACTTCAAACGCTTGGTGGTCAAAAAATTGAGTTTGTCCATGGTGGATAGGTACGCAAAGGAAGCATGAAAAGATTAAGTACTTTTTTCATTTATTTTAAATCCATCACTAACTTTTACTACCTTTCTCTCAGGATTCGACAATTTTACCAGATGAAGGATGCCTTCCTGATGTATCTGTAAAAGGTTGACATAATTAGCTGATCTATCATTTTGAAATCCGCGTAATGGATACACGGCTACAAAGATTAAAAATTTACTACTTCCTCTGTCCGAATTTATATAACACACTTTTCTTTTTAGTAAGAATGACACATTTTCTTATTTGACAATAATTTAACTTTAATTTTTTTTACGTTTAACAAAATGATTTATAACCACACTTATATATTTGACTTTTTTTTGCTTTTTTTTTTTTTGGATTTTTGTACCCTTAGTATATGTTTTTTTTTTTTTAAAATTATTTACATCCTATCCTATTTTTTTAATGATTCGCAGCCCAATCTATTTTCTTGCAGAACAATAAAACCACTCCTTTTAAAATATATGAGGAGGGGAAAATAGGAAAAATACAAATATTATGTTCTAAAGTTTAATTTATATGCCATATTTTTTCCCTTTATTCGAATTGTTCCTACTTTGCCCTCAAATATTTTAAAAAGGAGTAGTTTTATTGTTTTTAAAAGAAATAACAAAAAATTAGAGTGTGAATCATTTGAAAAAAAATAGGATGGGTGCAAATAACAAAAAATAACATTAGGGGTGCAAAACGTGGAGAATTCGTAAATTCTACCACCTTCTAATTAATGCCTTTATTATATTTTGTCTGGAGTGTAGAAAGTATCGAGCACAACCATCTCAAAATAACGTATCCTGACCTCTATCAGGTGAGATATACACTTGTTGTGTCAATAATTGTTGTCCCATTTTAGAGTAGGGGCTGCTTAAGTTTTGTAATAATGTGTAGAAAATTGCTAAAAAACATCGTTCATGTTAGCTAGTAATAAAAAATATAAAGAAAAGAATATATTGGTTCTTACAGAACGGAAATTATGCATAATTAATTAGTAGTACTATCTTTTTTATTTGGGACTGCAGCTTGCTGGGGTTGTTGCACTTCAAACGCTTGGTGGTCAATAAATTGAGTTTGTCCATGCTAGATAGGTATGCAAAGGAAGCATGAAAAGATTAAGTACTTTTTTCATTTATTTTAAATCCATCACTAACTTTTACTATCTTTCTCTCAGGATTCGACAATTTCACCAGATGAAGGATGCCTTCCTGATGTGTCTGTAAAAGGTTGACATAATTAGCTGATCTATCATTTTGAAATCCGCGTAATGGATACACAGCTACAAAGATAAAAAATTTACTACTTCCCTTGTCCCAATTTGTATAACACATTTTTCTTTTTAGTAAGAATGACACATTTTCTTATTTGACAATAATTTAACTTTAATTTTTTTTTACGTTTAACAATATGATTTATAACCACACTTATATATTTGACTTTTTTTTTTGCTTTTTTTTTTTTTTTTTTTTTTTTTTTTTTTTGCACCCTTAGTATATGTTTTTTTATTTTTAATTATTTACATCTTATCCTATTTTTTTAATGATTATGAACAATCTATTTTCTTGCAGAACAATAAAACCACTCCTTTTAAAATATATGAGGAGGGGAAAATAGGAAAAATACAAATATTATATTCTAAAATTTAACTTATATGCCATATTTTTTTTCTTTATTCGAATTGTTCCTACTTTGCCCTCAAATATTTTAAAAAGGAGTAGTTTTATTGTTTTTAAAAGAAATAAAAAACAATTAGAGTGTGAATCATTTAAAAAAAATAGGATAGGTGCAAATAACAAAAAATAACATTAGGGGTGCAAAACGTGGAGAATTCGTAAATTCCACCACCTTCTAATTAATGCCTTTATTATATTTTGTTTGGAGTGTAGAAAGTATCAAGCACAACCATCTCAAAATAACGTATCCTGACCTCTATCAGGTGAGATATATACTTGTTGTGTCAATAATTGTTGTCCCATTTTAGAGTAGGGGCTGCTTAAGTTTTGTAACAATGTGTAGAAAATTGCTAAAAAACATCGTTCATGTTAGCTAGTAATAAAAAATATAAAGAAAAGAATATATTGATTCTTACAGTACATTTAATTAATTAAGTACCATCGGAAACAAATTAAGTTAGGTTGTGCTTAATTAATTAGTAGTACTATCTTTTTTATTTGGGATCCTATCCTATTTTTAATGCCGGGGTTGAAGGGGAAAATTGCACTTCAAACGTTCCTACTTTGCCCTCAAATATTTTGGTGGTAAAAAAATTGAGTTTGTCCATGGTGGATAGGTATGCAAAGGAAGCATGAAAAGATTAAGTACTTTTTTCATTTATTTTAAATCCATCACTAACTTTTGCTGCCTTTATCTCAGGATTCGACAATTTCACCAGATGAAGGATGCCTTCCTAATGTATCTGTAAAAGGTTGACATAATTAACTGATCTATCATTTTGAAATCCGCGTAATGGATACACGGCTACAAAGATTAAAAATTTACTACTTCCTTTGTCCCAATTTATATAACACACTTTTCTTTTTAGTAAGAATGACACATTTTCTTATTTGTCAATAATTTAAATTTAATTTTTTTTACGTTTAACAATATGATTTATAACCACACTTATATATTTGACTTTTTTTTTTTTTTGCACCCTTAGTATATGTTTTTTTTTTTTTTAATTATTTACATCCTATCCTATTTTTTTAATGATTCGCAGCCCAATCTATTTTCTTGCAGAACAATAAAACCACTCCTTTTAAAATATATGAGGAGGGGAAAATAGGAAAAATACAAATATTATATTCTAAAATTTAACTTATATGCCATATTTTTTTTCTTTATTCGAATTGTTCCTACTTTGCCCTCAAATATTTTAAAAAGGAGTAATTTATTGTTTTTAAAAGAAATAAAAAACAATTAGAGTGTGAATCATTTTAAAAAAAATAGGATAGGTGCAAATAACAAAAAATAACATTAGGGGTTCAAAACGTGGAGAATTCGTAAATTCTACCACCTTCTAATTAATGCCTTTATTATATTTTGTCTGGAGTATAGAAAGTATCAAGTACAACCATCTCAAAATAACGTATCCTGACCTCTATCAGGTGAGATATATACTTGTTGTGTCGATAATTGTTGCCCCATTTTAGAGTAGGGGCTGCTTAAGTTTTGTAACAATGTGTAGAAAATTGCTAAAAAACATCGTTCATGTTAGCTAGTAATAAAAAATATAAAGAAAAGAATATATTGATTCTTACAGAACGGAAACTGTGCTTAATTAATTAGTAGTACTATCTTTTTTATTTGGGACTCGATTATTGCTGGGGTTGTTGCACTTCAAACGCTTGGTGGTTAAAAAATTGAGTTTATCCATGGTAGATAGGTACGCAAAGGAAGCAGGAAAAGATTAAGTACTTTTTTCATTTATTTTAAATCCATCACCAAATTTTACTACCTTTCTCTCAGGATTCGACAATTTCACCTGAGGATGCCTTCCTGATGTATCTGTAAAAGGTTGACATAATTAGCTGATCTATCATTTTGAAATCCGCGTAATGGATACACGGCTACAAAGATTAAAAATTTACTACTTTCTCTGTCCCAATTTATATAACACACTTTTCTTTTTAGTAAGAATGACACATTTTCTTATTTGACAATAATTTAACTTTAATTTTTTTTTTTTTTTTTTACGTTTAACAATATGATTTATAACCACACTTATATATTTGACTTGTTTGAAACCACAAGATTTAAAAGTCTTCCTTTATTTTGTTAAATTCCGTGTTCAGTCAAACTACTATAAATTGGGACGGAAGGAGTACTATTTACTAGTATTACATATCTAATTTATCTGTGAAGTTCACCCTTTGACAATGTGTGGAATGACCCAGGATATTATAAACCCCTATGGAAACCCTTATACAATCACTGAGGGACACGTGGATGCTCTAACGTAGGATTTTTTGACAGCTGATACGTCTCATCACACTGGGAAAGATAGTTTTACTTATCATGTTGGAAACAGGAAAAGAAAATTCAAATTAGCTAGTACTTGTTATAAGATTTGCATTACAATTATAGGAGTTAAACAAACCAAATTTGTCAATTATAGGCTTTCCCCATCAATTATAAAGATTTTATATTGCTAGAGGAAAAACGAGCTGTCTAGCTATGATATCCTTGGTATTGTCCCTGCTGAGAATGATCTGGATTTCATAGCTGAGCTGCAATGAGAGCAGTTAAACTGAGAGAGACTTGATTATTATCATATTTGGGGCATAGTTGTAGTAGTTCTTGCAGTTTATTTGTTTCTGAACTACGTGAATATAAGAACTCTTACTTCGTTCTGCATCTATGTGGCAGTTACATGTCAATAATCATGGGGATGACATTCTTTAGCTTATTTGTAATTTCACTAATTCAGTCTAATTGCATAGTCCAACTTCTAAGAAAGAAAAGAAAAAAACATAGTCCAACTTGTGAAGCTGTTGAATATCATGGACAGTGACCAAGAACTGGCTTGATTACATCCCCTATTGCTAACATTGTGAATATTTTTAAAATTGTTATCAACAACCTCGGAGCAATTATATACTTGGCATGAGTTTCTGAGAATTCTAGAGCTCAGTGCTATATTCCTGCACATGTCTTTTACCACTTACGGTGTTCCTCTTTTGATTTTGTTCTTTTAGGTCCATAAGATTTAAGAGACATCTTTCACCTAGTGGGAATCTCTAACTCCAATCTTATAGTAGCCTTATGAGGAGGCCTCAAACTGGTATTATATAATATGGATCTGCATCAACATACTAATATTTCTCACACATAAATGTTATTTGTCTTAAGGTTCGTCTATATATTAGGTTTGCTGCTGCAGGCCAGAAGAGCTGATGCGGAGAAATCTGGAGTTCATGGCCCTCATATTGAAGAGAAGACTGATGTTCAGGCCCCTCGTACTCAAGATAAGTTTGGAGTTCAGGCCTCTCGTACTGAAGAGCAGTCTAGAGTTCAGGCCCTTTGTACTGAAGAGAATTTGAAATTTGACAATTCATACTTTAAGGATGATAACTATGCACCCAGACTTCTTTTTATTGTTCACAATTGGTTAAAAGAAAAATTCTCATGTTAACTTTCCAAAATGATCTGTGAGGGCGCTCAACAAGAAGGTGAAGCTTCCCGTGGAAGCCATTGATAAAGCTCTGCTTGACGATCCAGAATTCCGCAGGCGTGTGCATCTTTATGCAACGGTATTATGATAGCTCATGTTAACATGTCCATTATCAAAGTTCAATTGTTGCAACACATCATATAACTTTGTCAGCACACAAGTTGCATCATTTAAGAAGAAAAATAACGTTAAAATACCAGTTAGGCTGGTTAAAATGACTGGACTAGGCTGGTTAAAATGACTGGACATTAATTTATCGACTCTTGTTTGTCACTCTCTCAGATAATGAGTGAGGAAATGAATGGAATTGCTTGTGTCACGAGAAATCAATGATATTGTTTGAGTACTATCCTTTGATAATACAATATTCCCATATATACTATGGCCAAAACAACTGCATTATCTTCAACTTCCTACCTAAGTAGTCTAACTCAAAGGTTTTTATGTAGTAATTGATTAAATTTAATAAACTCAATTATGTGACAGGATGAAGATGCTTTCAAAAGAGACTATGTAGTGGCACACAAGAAACTCTTTGAGCCTGGATTACCGCATTCATCATTTTTCGGATCAGCATTTGAAAATAGCATGTTACGTTTGAAGAACATGCAGGTGACACAAACGGCTGTTGGAGTTGCTGTTGCAGCCGCTGTTGTAATATTCAGTGTCTTCTATCTAATATTGGGTTACTTTTACGAAGTCAACAGGAGAATCTAGTATGGAATCAACAGGAGAATCTAGTAAGCATTAGCAAGCACAAAAGTTCCAATACATTCGCGAAGTCAACCCTCTAGGGCCTAGCTAGTAACATGCTCTCATCATTAAGGGTTGGCACGACCCCACACTTAAGCTCAAACATGCTCCTCAACTTTCAATTTCAGGTACTCAGAAACAACGTGACACTATAAAAATAAAAATCTAAAACTATTACACATTGGGTTGCCTCCCAACAAGCGCCTTAGTTAACATTGCGGTACGACAAGAATCAACTTTTTCCTCCACCTTGAACTTATGAATTTCATCCCTAATTTTGCATCAAATTTTCTCTCACGCTTCTGGAGTGGTGGTGTAAAAATAAAAGAACCAAGCAATAGGTACCGCGTCTAGCACTTCTTGGCCCTTAAGTGAGGAATGTTATTTTGTCTTTTTGGCATGGCAAATTTCAGGATGTAAGGCTTGTGTTCCTCATCTATACACTTCTCCAAAGGCTTGGAAGGCTAGATTTCCATGTCGCCAACTAAACATAATGTAGAAAAATGTTTAGAACGAGGACCAACACGACCCAACTCTAAAACTGTATTATTTCTGACATCCTCACTTTTGTACACCTCCTCAACAATGACATCATCAACAAAGATCTGATCGAATGGTTGGAATTCCTCTATTTGCTCCACAAGTTGGCCATCATCCACGACAATTGGTGGTTGGGCATCAGACGCCTCAACCTTTTTATTTATTTGAGCCTGCAGGTCATGGATATCTGAGCCAAATTGGTCTATGTCTTGTCTGAGCTCAGTTCTTCTCTCTATCAGTTGTGTATCCATGTTTGTAAGACTATCACGGAGAAACACATGAAATTTTATTTGTTGAGCTTGTTCCGTTAGCCAAGATTGGCTCACTATCTCTGCTTCTTCAAAGTTATCTCCTTGCAGGAATTCGCTCTCTTCTTCTGTTTGAGGTTCACCTTGGGTATTGACTAAGTCTGTAACTTGCAAATCATTACAACTTTCAGTCTCAGCCTGCATCTCTGTGAGTTTGGCACGAATCCTCTCTATGGCTTTCCACATTTCTGCGTTTTGCTCTCTTATGAATGCATCATGCTCAATTATTTGCTCCCCTATTTGATTCATCATAGCGCTAACCCGAGCAAGACTTTCCGCATCCTCTACTTCACTACTCTTGTGAACATCAAAAACAACAAGAGAATCATAATAGGGGCTTGGGGATGAGGAATAAGAGTTAGGACAACCATTGCAATGACCGTCATGACCGCCACATATATTACAAATATTCCACTCAAAAGATTGGGAAGGTACACACAACTAATTCTCGAAAATATTTTGACAGTGTTGCCACAAGTGGAGTCCTCCGCAGATCAGACACGGATCACCAAAATAGGAACAACCAATATTCGATCAATTTTTACTCCAAGATGCCATGTCAAGAAAGCTAACCAAATTATTAAATTAAAAATAAAAGAAGAAGAAGAAGAAGAAGATGATGATGATGATGATAATAATAATAATAATAATAATAATAATTAAAAAAAACAAACTTGGATAGACAAAAAGAAAAGTCTAATCTAGAAAAACAATTAATTTCTAAGATTTCTAAGTCCCCGGCAATGGTGCCAAAACTTGTTGCTCCCAAACGCATAC
The DNA here is from genome assembly GCF_029784015.1 of Lycium ferocissimum. Classification (NCBI taxonomy): domain Eukaryota; kingdom Viridiplantae; phylum Streptophyta; class Magnoliopsida; order Solanales; family Solanaceae; genus Lycium; species Lycium ferocissimum. The sequence goes on from NC_081343.1 coordinate 59,712,025, forward strand.
GCAAGTATACGCGGTCGTACAAGTAATATAGGATTTTAAGGTCCAGATATCGTACCCACAGGGACTTATGATTAACTATTTACTAAATTAAACTAATGCTAATTATCTAAATAAGAAATAAAATCCCAATTATATTTGTAAACTAACTAAAAATAAAAGAAAGAAAATAATGAACATCAACCAAGAAAGAGCGAATTTTTATCGGAGAAGAGATAGATCTAGGGCTATGACCATTAACAATATAGTTGAGTCTTCAAATCATTCTACCTATGGGTTACTAGTTGACGGGTTAATTATAACTTTATGATATTCTCTTGAACTACTCACAAGCCTGTAGATGTTACTATAACGCCTATATCTCTACGGTCGTCAGAGGTAACAAGAACGCATTTATTTTTCCGTATTCAACTAAGTAGGGCTAAAGGGTATATCTCTATCCTCAGTAGCGAAATGATTAAATCGAACAAACTCTATTTATTCTTATTACGTACGTGAATTTCCTTTCTCAAGTCCAATTCATGCACCACAAATAGCGTTCAATTAGTGATCAAGTAATCAAACAATTAAGCACAAGAATAAATAAGCAACCCAAAAATATGAAAATTTAATAGATAGAAACGATAATCAAACGTCAACTTTCATGTTTGTGTCAAAGCCCTAGAACTAAAGAGTTTAGCTCCATATAGACATGGAAGAAAAACAACAAATCATCCGAATAAAAATATCAAAATAAGTATTACAGAGAAGAGAAGGTAAAACCCTATAAGTACGGCCTCCATGGCGACTCCAAGTTCTCTCTAGGTCCAAAGTTCTGAACTAAGGGTTTCAAGTCATCCAAAGTTATGTCCAAACCGTGTAGAATATGTATCTGTAGGGTATCAAAAGGCCTAGGCTTTTAAAAACCAAATCCAACTTGGATCAGGAAAAAAAATAGCGGACTCGTGTCACACCTGCGTCGCGGATGCAACGCGGAAGACAATCAGAAAAACAAGAATCAGTGCAACACGGAAGACAATGAGGAAAACAAGAATCAGAGGCTGCTTGGCTCCGCATTGGGCGTGCAACGCGTGAGCAGCACAAGCCACAATCTCAATTTTTTTGCTTCGGTCGGTGGCAGCCAGGTGAGTTCTTTCTCCTTTTACAAATTCTTTGCTTATTCCTTTCCTTTTTGTTTTGTCTTGCAAGTAAGCATTACACATCATCAGCCCATTATTAAATAATAATCATATCATTACACATCATCAGCCCATCATTAAATAACAATCATTGTGCCTCCTTCCTTGTCTCTTCTTTCTTTCCTTTTTTTTTTCTTTCCTTCTTCCGTGTTTTTATACAATTTTGCTCCAAATCTCTTCATTTTTGCACCGCTTTATTCCTATATAGTAAAAATATAATATTAAGCACAAAGTGATATAATCAATACTCAAAAGACAATTAAAAGTACTAAAATGCGAGGCAACTAATAGTTAAATATATGCATTTTAGGCCGAACATCACTACTCAAAGTGTAAAATAACATGTCTTTGGTTGCTTTGAAATATAGTTCTACTCATGGTTCAAACATATTCCTGATTGGCGAAGAATTATTCGCAGATTGGCATCACCACATTTATTAATTCTCTGTTTTCTACTAGTTGTTCTTATACTAGCTTATTGCCAAAATAACAAAAAAAAGAAGAAGATACCATTGTAATTTTAAGGCCAAATACATATACAGACCCCTTGAACTCGGTCAAATTTTTCATTTTAGCACTGTAACTCATGCTTGTTCCATTTAGACCCTCCAACATCATCTCAACCGTGTCTTTTAAACACAAAAAAAATGAATAAGGAACCAAATGAAGAGCGTGAGATTCACTCGCATGACATGGCAAAAATGCCAATAAAGAAAGTCCATGTGAACTTAAGTCTAATTAATGAGGAAAAAGAGAAGAAAAAAATATGTCGTGTCTTCCAAGTTTTCAACAATGAATCCATTTTGTCATTCTTGGCCAAAACCAGTAGTGCTCCTCCCCATCACCAAAAATCTTCTTCTTCCATAATTTGAAATCCAAAACAGTGACCATCACCTTTAGGTCCATGAGTCCATCATCTTCCATTGTTTCCGCCTTTGTAAAAGAAGTCAGCAGAATCTTGAAACATCAAAAGATTTGAAATCAATAATTTCAACAACGAACAATGGAGTACACTAACCATAAAAATACAAAGGAATTGCTTTAATCACTCGAAACTGCATTTTTATTATTCGCTGCTGATGTTTTTTTCCCTTAAAATTTTCTGAATACCCAATTCCAAAGTCTTGCTTGTGATGGTCTATACAACACAATTAGTCTAAACCCATCTCACACAAGTTCAAATTTGTAAGGTTGAATAAGTATCAAAGGCAGTTTTTTTTTTTTTCAATACCCATTGCGAAATTTTATCAATTTCGTAAGCTTTCTTACATTAGTTTGCTGGAAAACTAATCCTGCCGGCTTTAATTTTGTGGTTGTTCGTTCTTGTTTGTGAGAGTGGAGTGGGTGGTCATGCCACAAGGAGGAAGCAAGAGAAAGGTAGTGGCAGAAGGGTGGTGGTAAAAATGAAGATGGCAATCTGAGTTTTAAGAAGAAAAAATAAAACAAAATTATGATCTGAGAGCAACTCACGCGTGTAAGGAGAGACATTTTTGCCACGTCAGCGTTTTGGGTTTAAAAGACATAGTTGAGATAATGTTGAAGGGCCTAAATGGAACAAGGATGAGTTAAAGTGCCAAAATGGAAAATTGGATCAAGTTTAAGGGTCTGTATATGCATTTGGCCTAATTTTAATGTCATACACGCAAGAAGTCGCAACTCACAAGTCCAAACTCTATGATGTAGCGTAAAAAAGGCCTTTAATTTAGTTCCATGCTTGTATCAATTTTGAAATGGGGCCGTTTTAGTCCAATCTATAGGATCGACCATTCTGTTCGTTTGCTTGTTGTATCAGGTAAATTTATAATTTGGTGCATGACTAAGATGAAATGAGGTAAAAAGGGAGGTATCGCAGACCTGCAAGTGATTTTTCAATTATTCGTCATTTGATAGTTCTCTATTCATTTAGGGTTAGTTTGGTTCAGAGGCAAATTACACATGAATTTTGGATTATAATTCAGAAATCAGTAATGTAAGTATTTTAATATTATAAAAGTAATTTTATTGAATATTTAAAACAAATATAAGTTTATTTACTATGTGGGATATTTTTCATTTAAGTGTCTATTAATTCATGTATTATTTAGTATCTCTATTCTTATTTCACATTCTAATCCTACGTAAGTATATAAATTCATGCAAATATTAGTTATGAGGAGAGTAACAACCATTGTATTAAACTTAATAATGCTGAAATTTATGTGAAAATTTAAACAATTGTTTTTTCACATAAAACTCAATAATACTAATAATTTAATCTTTGCATAACTGATATTCTAAAAAGGCTTTTTTTTTTCCTAGAGAGTATGAAATCCTATGCTGCTAATGCACAATCGGGTTGCAATATTAAACAATGTGTTACTAATACTCACATAAATTATGTCAGAATGTATAATTTAATATGTGAGTCGGATTCAAAATTTAAAGTTTACGAGTTGTGGTGACACCTAACTTTCCATCGAACTCACGCTCCATTTATACTATTAGGTTAGCAGATTCTTTTTACTTTTTGCAATTTAAATAACCAACTTTTAAGGAAGAAATAAAATTTACAAATCCCTAATTAGCTAAAACATGAAAAAACTTCAAAGTTTTGACAAGTGAAACTCTAGCACAAGAAAATTTCAGTAGTTTCAAATATGAAGTTCAAACTCTAGGATTTATTCATGGAGTTTTTAACTGTGATAGTTCAAACTCCAACGTTTCTTCCTGGAATTTTTCATTGCAAACTCTACGAATTTGTTAAGTGTAATGAGTGATAGTGTTAAAAGATTATTTCACTCACGGTACATCGTGATACAATATAGTGTAAGTGTTGATAGGTAGAAGGAGTGAAATAATGTTAAAAGGACTATATTCACTCATTGTACCTCCTAATAATTAAATTGCTCAAACAATGTTAAGGATCAATTTCACTCATGATACATTTTTGAACTCGAGTTTCAACTTCTACAAATGAAAAAAAAAAAAAAAAACTTTGAATTTGAAATAGTGTGGAACTCAAGGGAATCTATAACACTGTCCCGGAGTTTGATAAGGAGACAGTTCAAACTCCATAAATTGTAGATTTCAAATTCTAGGAATTTTTCCAACTCCAACATAATAACGTAGAGTTTTGAGTTTCACATGTAAGAATTTCTAATAGTATGCTTGGCTTTTTGGATATTTTTTAGGGTAATTTACATATATATACATATTTAGGGAGAATATTTACGAAACGTGACGATATTTTTTTATTTACAAAACATAACATTACAATACCTATACACATAGACATTCTACCAAAAAAAAAAAAAAAACATTACAAACCCAAACGACACCACTGTTAATGGTCTTCCCGCGTGCGGGTGCCATTCCATCCTCCCATGTGGAATCCACCGGAATTTTTTGCGCAGAACCGCCAAATCTGGTGCGCAGGGAAGAGGATAGCGGGGGTGGCGGCAGTACTTCATCAGCGAAACGCCAGAGCAATGCCGGAGATCTGGTGGCGGAGGGAAGAGGATAGTCGGGGTGGCGGCGTGGTGCTCTAAATGGTGTTGCTTCAACGGCGAAACGCCGGAATGGACAAACACAACCAGATCTGGTTATTTTCCAGTAAGCATGAAAAATATGTGTGAATCGTGTATGAAAATTGTATGAATATACGTACTGTATTCATACACTATCATACACTCTGCAGAGAAAAAATAAAATTTTCTGGATTCAATATACTTGATTTCATACAATATTCATACAGTATTCATACACTGTCAAGTTTTGTAATTATTCTTTATGTTTTGTAAATAAGGAAAACTATCATCGCGTTTCGTAAATATTTCTCCTTAATATGTATATATATATATATATATATATATATATATATATATATATATATATATATATATATATATATATATATATATATATATATATATATATATATATGTATATATATATGTATATATATATATATGTAGTTTTCCCTATTTTTTATCCAAATTTTATTTCCGCATTACAAGAAGCCCAAAATGTTGAATAATTTTGGGAAAACCACACAAAGTACCCCTAAAATGCAAATTTTTTATCCGCCCCATGCGCCCTCTAAAATAATTTCACTTCTTACCCAACCGACCAAAAATATTTACCCGAGTACCTCCTCATCCAAAATCCTTCCTCCGTGATACTATCGCAGTATATTTATATATCATGGTGTGGTTTCATGGAGGACTAACAGAAGGACTGAAGCAGACCTAAATAACACCATCTCAGTATGTTTATATACCACGATGGTATTACAGAGAACTTAGGAGTGTCTCATTGAATGACTGAAGCAGTCCTCCATGATATATAACATTACAATAGATGTATATAAGATAATGATATCATAGATATTTTTTGAGAAAAGTGTCTTTTTGAATAAATGAACATGATACCATCTCAATATATTTATATACCATGTTGGTATCATAATTTTGAGGACATTCCAGATAAATAGTTTGAGGGCACGAAAGTAAAGGGTTAAGGGCGGGTAACTATTTTGTTTTTCAAGGGACAATTACGTTCTTTCCCCAAAAATTTTGAAATAATAATTCAATGGCAATTAGGGGTACGAAAACTATTAGCATATTTCTTCCCTCATACAAAATTACAAATGTTCTTTTCTTTTTCCTCCAATTAAAGGCCAACGCGTACATCACGACTTTTTTCCTCAATGTTATTCACGAGTCATATTCAGTGTCATACGAAGAAGCAAAATAAAGAGTTCGTTACTTGTGTTGTTCCATATTCGTTGCTTTGTTCCATATTCATTGCATCTTTACGTCACGCTTACAAAATTCCCCTCCTTTTGCTCTCTATATATAATCCCCGTTTCATAACTTCATTATTCAAATCAAATTTAAATCAAAAGGTTACGATCACTTTGCATAATATATAGTTTTAGTGTATTATTACAACATTATCATATTAGTACTATCGAATGGCACCACGAGTCGATGCCGAGTATCAGAAAGAGATAACAAAAGCACGAGAAGAGCTGAAAAATCTTCCGAAGGATAAGTACAGTGCTGCTGATTTGCTTCGTTTAGCATACACATCCCAATTCTCAATTGCCAATTCTCATCATGATGAAGGAACTATTACTTCTAATGATGCTAAACCAAATACTCAATCTGCCAATAATAATATCAAAACTGCAATTGGTGAGCTTCATTTTAGCCTTTTAACTTTTCTACAGTATCTTCGCATAAGCTAATTAATATGCGTGCAAATAAATTTTATATTCTCATTGATTAATCAATTGTTAGTGCAATGGTTGATTAGTGCTTAATTGATATCATTTTAAAGTACATGAATATTTTTGCCTTGTGGATCTTTGCAGCTACTAATGTTCCAGTATGACTCCCTATGTCCGAATATATGTAATGTACTTTCCTTTTTTGTCGATAAATATTTCTATACTTTGAAAGAATTTAAGATTAAACTTCTTAATTTGTCCTTAAATTTCTTATACAAATATCTATGGATTGATTAGACGCAAATTTTAAAAATCTTTCATTCTTTATTAAATTTTGTGCCCAGTCACGGGGGGATGACTATGCTTATCTTTACGAAATTCTCATTTTAAGACCAAGATTGACCATTCGATCTTTTCAAAAAATTTCCAACATTATGGTAAGTTAAACCAGTCTATTGTCTTCTGAAGACGGCATACACCAAAGCCCATATTTTGTTTATATTTAAGTGTTCTTTTGCAATAGTAATACTACCACCTTCTAATTAATGAATGCCTTTATATTGTATCTGGAGTGCAGAAAATATCAAGAACAGCCATCGCACAATAACGTATCCTGACCTCTATCAGGTGAGATCTATACTTGTTGTGTCAATAACATGCTGTCCATTTTGGAGAAGGCTGCTTAATTTCAATGATAGCTAAGGAGGTGTAGTAAATTGCTAATTAATGCTAGATTCATCCTAGTAATAAAAAAAAGAGCATAAAAAGAATACTATACTGGTTCTTACAGAATCGACATTGTGCTTAATTCAATTAGTAGTAGTACTATCTTTTTTTATATTTGGAACTGCAGCTTGCTGGGGTTGTTGCTCTTGAGATGCCTGGTGGTCCAAAAATCGAGTTTGTCCCTGGTAGAGAGGTACGAAGAGGAAGGATGAAAAATTAACTACTTTTATTTATATTAAACCCATCACTAACTTTTACCTTTCTACCAGGATTCACCAATTTCACCAGATGAAGGGTGCCTTCCTGATGGCAGTCAAGGTTAGTCATCTTTAAAAAATCACAAATTTACTACTAATTACTTATCTAATTTATATATATGCGAAATTTCACACTTTGAGAATGTGTTGAGTGACCAAGGACGGTTATAAACCCCTCTGAAAACCCTTACACAATCGCTGAGGGGCACGTGCATTCTCTAACATGGGATTCTTTTCAGAGCTGAAACATTTCATCACACGGGGAAAGATATTTTATTTATCATGTTGAAAAAATATGCCTCTTTAACGGGGAAAGAGTTAGCCTGATATATAGGAAAAGAATAGCTAGTACTTGTTAGTATAAATTTGTAAATTATATGCTTTCCCCATTGATTGAAAAACTTTTATATTGCCAGAGAACAAAAAGCTATCAGCTATCTAACTCTGATATGAGAGAACTTTGAGTTAAACTGAGAGGGACTTGATTATTATCCTATTTGGTGCATAATTGTAGTTCTTGCAGTTTATTGTTTCTGAACAACTTGAATATAGGAACTCTTGCTTCGTTCTACATATATGCGGTCGTGAAGAAGTAAAGTTGATTTTTTGGAGGAGGGATCTAGAATAGTCTAGTGTAGGATCTTGGATAATTATCTTAAAGAAAAATCTAGATATTCTAGAGTAATGTTAGAAGATAAGACTAACTAGATATTTTGTAGATATATCTAGATAATTCTATCTAGAACCATCCCTAGACAAGTATAAATAGGGGTGGCCTTAGTCATTTGTAATCAAGCCAAGTTAACCTAACACAGTCCACTTCAAAGCAATTCAAGTAAACACTTCCTTTCCAAAGCTTCCTCTTCTTTAGTTGAATCTTCCGATCTTAGTTAACGATCTTGGGCTAGCAGAAGGTCTCCCCGATTTAAGTTTTCTTCTGCTATATTTCTCTACAGCGGTTACATGTCAATAATCTTGGAGATTACATTCTTTAGTTTCTTTGTAATTTGCACTAATTGCATAGTCCTAAGTGTTGTTTCCACTTGCAGTTCCATATATTTCTCAGGAGAACTTCTGAGAAAGAAAAGAAAAAAACATAGTCCAACTTGTGCAGCTCTTGAATATCATGAACAGTGACGACCGTGAACTGGCTTGATTACATCCTATTGCTAATATTGTGACTATTGAAAACTGTTATCAGCAACCTTGGAGCCAGTGGCGGATCTAGGATTTTCACTTAGGGGGTTTGAAAAAACAACAAAAGCTAAATATAAAATATAATGTTGTTAACGGGAATCCAACCTAGGACGCTAGAGACAATTTTGAACACCCTGGACCACTTGAGCTAACCTTTTACATTTAGTCAGGGTGTTCGAAAGTTAATATATGTACATAAACACAGAAAATTGACCCTATATATACACTGTAAGTTTTTGCCGAGGGTGTTCGGGTGAACACCCTCGGCATCATGTAAATCCTTCCCTGCTTGGAGCAATTGTTGAATTTAGCATGAATTTCTTAGAGCTTTAAAGCTCAGTGCTATATTCCTCCACACGTCTTTTATTGCTTACTGCGTTCCTCTTTTCAATGCTGTTTTTTTTGGTGCATCAGATTTAAGAGATGTCTTTCGCAAAGTGGGAATCTCTGACAACAGAGACATAGTAGCATTATCTGGAGGCCTCGAAATGGTATTATATAATATGGCTCTACATCAAGATACTGATATTTTCTCACACATAAAATGCTATTTGTCTTAAGGTTTCCTATTTTGGGTTGCTGCTGCAGGCCAGAAGAGCAGGTCCTCGCACCGGCGAGACTTTCAAATTTGACAACTCATACTTTAAGTATGATTACTATACAACCAGACTTCTTTTATATTTCACCATTGATTAAAAGAAATATTCTCACGTTTACTTTCCCAAATGATACACTGATATATTAGGGAGCTCTTCAAAAATAAGGATTCGAGTCAACTTCAGCCCACTGATGAAGCTCTGGTTAAGGATCCAAACTTCATCCGCCTTGTGGGCCTTTATGCAGAGGTATTATGATAGCTCATGTTACCATGTCTATTCTCAAAGTTCAATTGTTACAACACGTCAATGATATTGTTTGAGAACTTTCTTCTGATTTAACAATATGCACATATCTACTCTTCAACTTCACAGTCGGTTTTTCTGTAGAAATTGATAAGTTTAATAAACTTAATTCTGTGACAGAATAATCAGGCTTTCTTAAAGGACTACGAAGTGGCACACAAGAAGCTCTCTGACCTTGGATTACCAGATTCACCATTTTTGGGATTGGAAAAAAGCAAGCCAGTTCTGAATATGCCGGTGTCACAGAGGGCTGTTGGAGTTGTTGTTGCAGCTGCTGTTGTGATATTGAGTGTCTTCTATCTAATCAACAAGAGGAGAACTAACAAGTATTCGTCACAGCAGTTTCAGTAACTTGGTGAACTAGAAAGATAGTAAACCGGAAACCGATAAGCAGGAAGAAAAAGGCCGTTCGACTGAATGGCTCCACGTTTCTTTAAATAATAAATCTTGGGGAATATCTCCATGTTTCATCATAACTTAAATATGTAAAATTTACTCAAATGTACTAGTAGTAATAATATAAAACTGTGCCTTTGGTGGTGACTTTTATATATTCAGAATTCTACAAAAGGTTTCAATTATTCCTTATTGAGCAAGAATTTCATTGATTGGATAACATTTCACATTGCTTACTTGGAGTGTGACAAGACAGCATGGTGTTGAAAAAGTGAAACTACTATCTATCACATGAAAAAAGAAGTAAATTTTTATTGAAGATTAATTGCCGTAAAGGCATAAAAATAAAAAAAAATAAAAAAAATAAAAAAGGGATGTTGGCCTTCCACAGAGGCACCAATATCAATAATTATACGCTGCCTAAAGATAATGTGTTACACTACGACATCAGACCGACCTCCTAGAGGAAGTAAAGGAGAACAAGTTTATCTCCGGGGATGTTAAAAATCAATGATGTTACCGTAATTTAAAAATGCAATTAGATTACTAATCATAGTTAGAAGAAATAAAATTAGTCAGGCTCGTGGAATCATAGACAAGGTAATGTCTTGAAAAACCCTCAATCTTTTGTCGACTTTCCTCGGAAGGATAGCAGTATCTTTACTTCCTTCCAACTTGAATCGTTCCTGAGTTGAGCCCAGAGCAGCAGCAATTATAGCATCTTCAAAACCCTTGCTATCTGGCAGCAAACCTGCCCATCTATCCTCTGATTTCTCTGGTGAAATGGACTGCTTTCTCATCTTATTCTCTGGTTCAGCAATTGTTCTCATTAAGTGAGATGCATTTCCAGATCTTGTTCTCTTAAGACTTTCTGGAAAAGGGGCGTTTGCTGGTTCCTTAATAATCTTGGATGACTAAAATGGGGGAGCGTCGATATTGAGTAGGTTCCCATATGAAATATTTGGCTTCAGCGTACTCTTTTGCAGAGAAGGACCTGTCTTGTTAGTGATGATGTTAGTAGAATTGATGTTCTCATTAGCAAATTCATCTTGAGGCTGGCGGCATGACTTGGTATTATTACTCAAAGTGCTAGTACTATTATGTTCCTTGCAAGGCTGAGGCTGCCAGATAGCAGAAGAGCCCAAGAAGGCATCAAACAGCTTACTTTGTTCAATTCTATCATCACTTTTATTCATCATTTCAGACTCGAGGTCTCGGAGCATTTGTTGTGCTCTCTCGTAGGCCTTGAGATGCGAATCTACACCTCTGGGCCCGTCTACCACTGCTGGTTTAACTCTCCGAAGTGTCTCTTTCGCCTCGCCAACTCTCCTTGTTTCATCAAGCAAATACCCAAATTGCACATCTTGTTGTTGTCTGGTGCAATCACTAGTGCCCTACGATAAGCATCCTCTGCTTCAATGTAGTTATTTTGTTGCATCAGTGCCCACCCTAAATTCCCCTGGAAGATTAATAAATACTTGTTAAATGATTTTCATCTAAACCTATGAACTACAATTCTCACAATTGTGTATTTTACCAGTAATCTAGTTGCTTCTTGCTCCACAGAAACCTGAAACTTCTTCCCCTGGGATCTGGCTGTTTTCGTGCGCTTCCCATTAAAGGCCAAACCTTGTTGTATCAAAAACAATTTGTGCCTCAAGAGGACTATTTGGTCATCCAATCTTCCACATCTCTGCAGATATCACAATTTTCCAGATTGTTAATGGTAGAATAAAGAAGAAAGTTTGAAAGATTTTTGCAGTGCTTTGAAGCAGTAATATGCTTCTCAGATATGTAAATATTTAGAAAATGTAACAGACCTTATATAGGTCTAACAGGATATTGTCAAGAGCTTCCTGTGCTTGATCTGAACACCTACTTCTCAAAGATTTAACAGCTTCAATGGCTTCTTCAGCCCTATTTTGTTGCTTCATTACAATTGCCATTTCTTTAAGAGCACTATCCACTCTGTCTCCTGCATTTATTGCTGCCCAAAACAATGGAATTGCCCTTTCCGGATCCTTTTCGACCAACTGAAAGTATAAATGGAAAAGACATCACATTAATTTATAGTAGAACCAATCAAATCACAACAATAAAACTCATAAAATGAATGGACATAACAAAATATGCATCCAGACAGAACTAGATCTAGTATTTGAAGTTTATGAGTTTGAGTTCGGGATTCTACCACAACTATTAGGTAGGGGTTAAATTGAACCACTGATTTTCGAAGCGGAGCATAAATGTTATGTGTAAAAATTTATACAAAATTACAATAAATAGTAGACAGCAACCCGTAACTTTTTAAATATAAAAAGTCCGATGCTAGAAATCTTAAAAGATTGAACTGATAGAGTTTTAATCGCCTCTCTCCACCACTCATTTAATTTACTCATTCGCAACCAATTATTTGTACTTAGATAGTGAATTAAAGAGTAAAGAAAACAGTGGCATACAGTTTTTCCAACACCAGAAGGTTATGATCATCCTGCATCCAGCAGAGGAAAAATCTCAGTTCCGGAAATGTAAAGTCTTAAGAGTGCAGAAAACACCTGTCATGTCAAAAACACCGTGAAAACATGTGCATCTGGAAAGATTAAACCCTCAAAATTACGGACGCTATATGTCGGACAGGAAGAAGTTACTAATAACAATTTCCTAGATCAAAATTTTTCCCTTTTAGCACCATAAACGGCTTACCTTTTCCACTTACATGTCTAAGCAACTACCAGGGCAAGCGAAAACTTCTTTTTGGGATCAAGCAGGTGCGACTCCGAACTATGAAACAAAAATTTATTCCCAATTTGCTAAAAAACAAAGCATGGCAGACACACCTGATGTCCATAAGTTGTTGTAATATCCCAAGTACATCCCCACCGGGGAGGGTGGGGGAGGGGTGTTCCAGGCAACAAAATGCAAATAAGGGAAACAAGAAAAGATACTTTATCTGAGCATGTGTATGCTTAATCTCTCTTCTCACTGCTTTATGTGTGCACCGACAAGCACTCTTTCCCAAGGGAGCATAATAACGCAACAAACCCAAAAGGTGTGCATTTTAACAGACCATGCACCGATTTTAGGCGAAACAATATAATGATTGAAGGTCAAAAAAAAAAAAAAAAAAAAGGATAGATAGACCAAATTTTACACGAGTACAGTCGCAAAAGACCTATAATCTCTGAGAGTTACTGCAGACTTGGCTAAGAACAAAATACAGTGGAAGCTCAGGATTCCTATAGGCGATGCTAACTTTTCAGATGAATGCTTAGTTGTTATTAAACTACTATATCTGACGTTTGTCAACAGTTTTAGTTCTGGTTAAAGGCGCATATCCCCATGCAAGGATATGCGTAAGATTATGGGACCTCTAGTTTTAGAAAAACCACATTGTGGAAGACAAATTATTTAGTATGTGAATGAAATGGAGCTGAATAAAGCAAAATGGATACAGAAAACTTATGTGCCCGAGCCCAACTGATTCGGGATTTAGCCATAGCTCATTGATTGATTATAGTCAACGCTCCACTCATCCTTCATTAGACAGGGTTCCTCAGCAAAGCAACAATCAGTAATTATTTACAATATCTTCTACAACGATTTTAAGAATACTACCAAAGAATAAGAAACAATGAACTATATTAAGATTTTAGGGAAAAGGAAGATAGAAAAGCAATATTCACCCGGCTGAACCAGGAATTGATGACCATGTCTTGTCACAATATCAGAAGTCTAAGAAAAGAATGAAACTAATATGGCTTTTTAGACGTTCTTAATTAAGAACCATTACAGCTTTTAGTCTTTCTTCAACCATGTTTTCACTTCTTCGACCTGCAAAATCATGCACAGGAAACAATCATTAAAACCTCACATCTGAGAAGACTAAGAAAAATACATACAGCTCTTTACCTTCTTCTTGTGGACTGCAAGCTCTTCCGGGAAATGAGGCTTATGTTTGTCAACCCACATGTCATTGTTGCTTTCAAGACCTGATTCAGTTTCACACAATTTAGTCTTTTGACAACGATGAATAACTGAAGACTGAGACGCGAGGAGGACAGGAAAAATAAATACACTGATCGAGAAGACATGTGCTGGCAATCAAAACATCACAAAATCAGGAGGAGCTGAAGAAGGAATGGGAGGACAGGAAAAATAAATACACTGATCAAGAAGACATGTGCTGGCAATCAAAACATCACAAAATCAGGAGGAGTTGAAGGAGGAATTTTCACTGTAAATGCAGGCCAATAATCATTTGCCAACTGAATCGTCAACAGGAAGTCTAAAGACCTTGCATACTTAGATAATACTTGCGTCATGGTATGGATCCCACATTTTAAAATGTGAAAACATCACCCAAAAAGTGAAGTCTTAAATTTCTAAACCGGGGCATCTTAGGTAGTGTTTCCATTCGAGGTTAAGGAACAGCAAGTATCATACTGTTAAGTTGAAAGACCATAGCATCATGAGCAAGAATATAATATCACGACTGAAGCTTGCACTGCATGCAAAACTTAATGAATGTAGTCTGCAAAATGAAATGATAAAACTAAGACATCCAACTTTAGCAGAACATTTTAATGAGATCTGATAACATGGATGTATAAGAAAGGTGAAAAAGTTGCTAAATGTTTGATATGTTGATAAGATGTAACCTATGACAAACTAATGTTTATACTGACAAAGATACTATCACCAACACGGTCAGAAGCCTTCAAAAAACAGAGAGGCAAAACCAATCCCAGTTCATTATTGACATTAATACAAATAAATGCTAAAACCAATCTGTTGAAACTAGCATGCCAGCAGATACCTTGATGCCTATGAAATCGTCATCAAACTCCTCACAAGACCGTTTCATGTGCAATCAGTTATACCATATGTTATTATAATGTCTGAGGTATTCAAAGCAAAAACTAGCAGAACAATGTGTATCTGTGTATCCCAGAAACAATAGAGAATATAGCTCATGGACCACCAATGCAATTAGCTTAGATGAGACACGAGAACTTAAACCACAAAGCAAACATAACCCAAGGTTCCTAAAAAAGACTATTGAATAAATATATTTGGTAAAGCACAGGAGTTTTTTACTTGAGCTTGCATAGATTCAAGGTGTACTTGTAACCAACTCCTATAAGCATTAATTATGGAAGATAGAATATGTAATAGGAATCATTGTTAGCTAGTGGGTACAAAATAGCACTGCACCTACTACTCATTTATCCCAAATGAGATTGAATTTAACATAAACATATACTTACCAATTTTTAACTAATGTATGCATAGATCAAACCGAATGCAATGGATGCACCATCACCGTACCAATGCCACTACTTTACATCTGCTACTGCTATATTATCGGAACCGATGCCGATTTCGATTTCGGGTGGGTGAAATTGGACTTCAATTACCACAGGAACGGTTATCAATGTTCTTTTCGAAAATACCAATGAGATTATCAGAACCCTAGACAGAACTGAATAACTACAGTAGGGAACTTTTGTTTTCGAATGGGAAAATGCGGGCATTATACAAAAACCCTTGTAGAAAACTAAAGGGGGCATTTCGGAGAAAATGACAATGGTCTCTATTGTCAATGTTATTCACAAGTCATATTCAGTGTCATACGACGACGCAAAATAAAAAATTCGTTTCTTGTCTTGTTCCATATTAATTGCTTCTTTGCCTCACGCTTGTAAAATTCCCCTCCCCTTTGCTCTCTATATAATCCCCGTTTCATAACTTCATTAATCAATTCAAAGTTAAATCAAAAGGTGACGACTATTCGGCATAATATATAGTTTCACTGTATAATCACGATGTTATCATATTAGTATTATCAATGGCACCACAAGTTGATATCGAGTATTGGAAAGCAATAACAAAAGCACAGGCTGAGCTCTATGATCTTATATTCAAGAAGAATTACAGTGCTTCGGATCTGCTTTGTTTAGCGTATGCATCCCAATTCTCAATTGCCAAGAATCGTCATGTTGATGCAGGAAATAGCACTTCTATTGACGCTACAACAAAGAACACTCAATCTGTCAATAATAATCTCAAAACTGAAATTGGTGAGCTTCATGATCTTATATTCAAGAAGAATTATAGTGCTTCGGATCTGCTTTGTTTAGCGTATGCATCACAATTCTCAATTGCCCATATTTTCATCATGTTGATGCAGGAACTAGCACTTCTACTGATGCTACAACAAAGAACACTCAATCTGCCAATAATAATCTCAAAACTGAAATTGGTGAGCTTCATGGTCTTATATTCAAGAAGAATTACGTTAGCCGGATCTGCTTTGTTTAGCGTATGCATCACAATTCTCAATTGCCCTAATTTTCATCATGTTGATGCAGGAACTATCACTTCTACTGATGCTACAACAAAGCACACTCAATCTGTTAATAATAATCTCAAAACTGAAATTTGGTGAGCTTCATGATCTTATATTCAAGAAGAATTACAGTGCTTCAGATATGCTTTGTTTAGCGTATGCATCACAATTCTCAATTGCCCTAATTTTCCTCATGTTGTTGCAGGAACTAGCACTTCTACTGATGCTACAACAAAGAACACTCAATCTGTCAATAATAATCTCAAAACTGAAATTGGTGAGCTTCATGATCTTATATTCAAGAAGAATTACAGTGCTTCGGATCTGCTTTGTTTAGCGTATGCATCACAATTCTCAATTGCTCTAATTTTCATCATGTTGTTGCAGGAACTAGCACTTCTACTGATACAAGAACAATGAACACTCAATCTGCCAATAATAATCTCAAAACTGAAATTGGTGAGCTTCATGATCTTATATTCAAGAAGAATTACAGTGCTTCGGATCTGCTTCGTTTAACGTATGCATCCCAATTCTCAATTGCCAATTTTCATCATGTTGATGCAGGAACTAGCACTTCTACTGATGCTACGACAAAGAACACTCAATCTGCCATTAATAATCTCAAAACTGAAATTGGTGAGCTTCAGTTTAGCCTTTTAACTCTTTCTAGACTTCGCATAAGCTAATAATATGCATGTGTCTATAGTGCAATGGTTAATTAGTGCTGAATTGATACTTATCATTTTAAAGTACATGAATATTATTTTGGCCTGCTCGTGGATCTTTGCAGCTACCAATGTTTCAGTAGCATATATTATATCGCTATATATGCCTACATTGATGGAGTTTTCATTTGAAGACGAAAAGTTGACCATTCATCTTTTTAATTGCATACACCATGCCTATATTTTTTATTTATATTAAGTTCTCTTTTGCAATATTAAATACTAGTTTTTTTTTTTTTGGGCGTTTTGCACCCTTAATATATGTTTTAGTTATTTATTATTATTTACATCCTATCCTATTTTTTAAATGATTCACATCCTAACATATTTTCTTGCAAAGCAATAAAACCACTCCTTTAAATATATGAGGAGGGGAAAATTTGAAAAATACAAATATTATATTCTTAAATTTAACTTATATGCCATATTTTTTTCTTTATTCGAATTGTTCCTACTTTTCCCTCAAATATTTTAAAAAGGAGTGGTTTTATTGTTTTTGAAAGAAATAAAAAACAATTAGCGTGTGAATCATTCAAAATAAAAAAGGAGGTGCAAAACGCAAAGAATTCGTAAATTCTACCACCTTCTAATTAATGCCTTTATAATATTTTGTCTGGAGTGCAGAAAGTATCAAGCGCAACCACCATGTCGAAATAACGTATCCCGACCTCTACCAGGTGAGATATATACTTGTTGTGTCAATAATTGTTGTCCCATTTTAGAGTAGGGGCTTCTTAAGTTTGGTAATAATGTGTAGAAAATTGCTATTAAAAAAAAAAAAAAAAAAAAAAACACCGTTCATGTTAGCTAGTAATAAAAAATATTAAGAAAAGACATTGTGCTTAATTACTAAGTAGCGCTATCTTTTTTATTTGGGACTGCAGCTTGCTGGGGTTGTTGCACTTCACACGCTTGGTGGTCCGGTAATTGAGTTTGTCCCTGGTAGAGAGGTACGCAAAGGAAGGATGAAAAGATTAAGCACTTCTTTCATTTATTTTAAATCCATCATTAACTTTTATCTTTCTATCAGGATTCGACAATTTCACCAGATGAAGGATGCCTTCCTGATGTATCTGTAAAAGGTTGACATAACTAGTTGATCTATCATTTTGAAATCCGCGTAATGGATAGACGAGCTACAAAGATTAAAAATTTACTACTCCCTTTGTCCCAATTTATATAACACACTTTTCTTTTTAAAAAGAATGTAGAATGACATATTTTCTTATTTGACAATAATTTAACTTTGAACTTTTTTATGTTTAACGAGATAATTTATAACCACACGTACATATTTGACTTGTTTTAAACAAGAAGATTTAAAAGTCTTTTCTTATTTCTTAAATTCCATGTCCAGACAAATTACTATCACATAAATTGGGACGGAAGGAATACTATTTACTAGTATTACATATCTAATTTATCTGCGAAGTTCACCCTTTGGCAATATGTGGAATGACACTGGATATTATAAAACCCCTATGGAAACCCTTATAGAATCACTGAGCGGCACGTGTATGCTCTAACGTGGGATTCTTTTCACAGCTGATACATCTCATCACACGGGGAAAGATAGTTTTACTTATCATGTTGGAAATAGGAAAAGAAATTCAAATTAGCTAGTACTTGTTATAAGATTAACATTACAATTATAAGAGTTAAACAAACCAAATTTGTCAGTCATAGGCTTTCCCCTCGATTAGAAAGATTTTATATTGCTAGAGGAAAAACGAACTATCTAACTCTAATATCCTTGGTATTCTCCCTGCTGAGAAAGATCCGGATTTAACACCAGAGCTGCTATGAGAGGAGTTAAACTGGGAGGGACTTTATTATTATCATATTTGGTGCATAATTGTAGTAGTTCTTGCAGTTTATTTGTTTCTGAACTACTTGAATATAAGAACTCTTGCTTCGTTCTGCATCTACGTGGCGGTTACATGTCAATAATCTTGTGGATGACATTCTTTAGCTTCTTTGTAATTTCACTGTTTCAGTCTAATTTCATCGTCCTCTAAAGTGTTGTTTCCACTTGTAGTTCCATATATTTCTCAGGAGAACTTCTGAGAAAGAAAAGAAAAAAAAACATATTCCAACTTGTGAAGCTCTTGAATATCATGGACAGTGACCATGAGCTGGCTTGGTTACATCCCCTATTGCTAACATTGTGAATATTGTTAAAACTGTTATCAGCAACCTCGGAGCAATTATAAACTTGGCATGAGTTTTTGAGAACTCTAAAGGTCAGTGCTATATTCCTGCACACGTCTTTTATCACTTACGGTGTTCCTCTTTTTGATGCTGTTCTTTTAGGTACGTCAGATTTAAGAGACGTCTTTCACCGAGTGGAAATCTCTAACTCCGATCATATAGTAGCATTATGTGGAGGCCTCAAACTGGTATTATATAATATGGATTTGCATCAACATACTGATATTTCTCACACATAAATTCTATTTGTCTTAAGGTTCGTCTATATATTGGGTTTGCTGCTGCAGGCCAGAAGAGCTGGTGCGAAGACTTTGCAATTTGACAACTCATACTTTAAGTATGATTGCTATACACCCAGACTTTTTTTTTATTGTTCACCATTGGTAAAAAAGAAAAATTCTCATGTTAACTTTCCAAAATGATATGTTAGGGAGCTCAGTGAGGAACCTCATATTGATAAAGCTCTACGTGACGATCCAGAATCCCGCAGCTGTGTGCAACGTTATGCAACGGTATTATGATAGCTCATGTTAACATGTCTATTCTCAAAGTTCAATTGTTGCAACACATCATATAATTTGTCAACACACAACTTGCATCATTTAAGAAGAAAAATATCGTTAAAATACCAGCAAGGCTGGCTAAAATGACTGGACATTAATTTGTTTGCTCTTGTTTGTCACTCTCTCAGATAATGAGTGAGGAAATGAATGGAATTGCTTGTGTCACGAGAAATCAATGATATTGTTTGAGTACTTTCTTCTGATGATACAATATGCTCATATCTACTGTGGCCAAAACAACTGCATTTTCTTCAACTTCCTACCTAAACAGTCTAACTCAAAGGTTTATTTGTAGTGATGATTAAATTTAATCAACTTAATTCTGTGACAGGATGAAGATGCTTTCAAAAGAGACTGCGTAGTGGCACACAAGAAGCTCTCTGAGCTTGGATTACCGCATTTAGCATTTGACAATAACACGTTACGTTCGAAGAACATGCCGGTGACAGTGACACAAAGGGCTGTTGGAGTTGCTGTTGCAGCCGTTGTTGCAATATTCAGTGTCTTCTATCTAATCAACAGGAGGAGAGCTAATAAGTATTCGTCACAGTTGTTCCACTAACATTGGTCGACGAGACTCAACAGAAAGAAATAGTAAACCAGAAACTGAATTTGAGCAAGAATAAAAGAGACTGTTCTCCACTGAATAGCTCCATGTTTCATCAATAATAAATCTTAAGGATATCTCCATGTTGCATCAATAACTTGAGTATGTGCCTTTGGTGACTTTTAAATATTTAGAATTCTACAAAAGGTTTCAATTATTGTTCATAGATTGCATCACATTTTCACATTGACAAACCTGTTACTGAAAGAGTGAAATTATCACATGAGAAACAAGAAATGACTTTTTATTGAAGATTAATTGGAATTCCAAAGGCACCAACAATACCAATAATTATACGCCGCCTAAAGACATTAGAGGTCTTACCACATACGACCTCCTAGAGCAGGTATGGGGTAAAGGAGAACAAGTGTATCTCCGATGATAGTTAAAATCAATGATGTTACTGTAATTTAAAAATGCAATTAGATTACTAGTCATAGTTAAAATAAATAAAGTTAGTCAGGCTCGTGGACTCATAGACAAGGTAATGTCTTGAAAAACCCTCAATCTTTTGTCGACTTTCCTCGGAAGGATAGCAGTATCTTT
Source organism: Lycium ferocissimum (assembly GCF_029784015.1). Taxonomy (NCBI): domain Eukaryota; kingdom Viridiplantae; phylum Streptophyta; class Magnoliopsida; order Solanales; family Solanaceae; genus Lycium; species Lycium ferocissimum. The sequence continues at coordinate 59,732,894 of NC_081343.1, forward strand.
ACTTCCTTCCAGCTTGAATGTTTCCTGAGTTGAGCCTAGAGCAGCGGCAATTATAGCATCTTCAAAATCCTTGCTATCTGGCAGCAATCCTGCCCATCTATCCTCTGTTTTCTCTGGTGAAATTGACTGCTTTCTCATCTTATTCTCTGGTTCAGTAATTGTTCTCATTAAGTGAGATGCATTTCCAGATCTTGTTCTCTTAAGACTTTCTGGAAAAGGGGCATTTGCTGGTTCCTTAATGATCTTGGATGAATAAAATGGGGGAGCGTCGATATTGAGTAGGTTCCCATATGAAATATTTGGCTTCAACTTACTCTTTTGCAGAGTAGGACCTGTCTTGTTTGTGATGATGTTAGCAGAATTGATGTTCTCATTAGCAAATTCATCTTGAGGCTGGCGGCATGACTTGGTACTATTACTCAAAGTGCTAGTACTATTATGTTCCTTGCAAGGCTGAGGCTGCCAGATAGCAGAAGAGCCCAAGAAGGCATCAAACAGCTTACTTTGTTCAATTCTATCATCACTTTTATTCATCATTTCAGACTCGAGGTCTCGGAGCATTTGTTGTGCTCTCTCGTAGGCCTTGAGATGCGAATCTACACCTCTGGGCCCGTCTACCACTGCTGGTTTAACTCTCCGAAGTGTCTCTTTCGCCTCGCCAACTCTCCCTTGTTTCATCAAGCAAATACCCAAATTGCACATCTTGTTGTTGTCTGGTGCAATCACTAGTGCCCTACGATAAGCATCCTCTGCTTCAATGTAGTTATTTTGTTGCATCAGTGCCCACCCTAAATTCCCCTGGAAGATTAATAAATACTTGTTAAATGATTTTTATCTAAACCTATGAAGTACAAGTCTCACAATTTTGTATTTTACCAGTAATCTAGTTGCTTCTTGCTCCACAGAAACCTGAAACTTCTTCCCCTGGGATCTGGCCGTTTTCGTGCGCTTCCCATTAAAGGCCAAACCTTGTTGTATCAAAAACAATTTATGCCTCAAGAGGACTATTTGGTCATCCAATCTTCCACATCTCTGCAGATATCACAATTTTACAGATTGTTAATGGTAGAATAAAGAAGAAAGTTTGAAAGATTTTTGCAGTGCTTTGAAGCAGTAATATGCTTCTCAGATATGTAAATATTTAGAAAATGTAACAGACCTTATATAGGTCTAACAGGATATTGTCAAGAGCTTCCTGTGCTTGATCTGAACACCTACTTCTCAAAGATTTAACAGCTTCAATGGCTTCTTCAGCCCTATTTTGTTGTTTCATTACAATTGCCATATCTTTAAGAGCACTATCCACTCTGTCTCCTGCATTTATTGCTGCCCAAAACAATGGAATTGCCCTTTCCGGATCCTTTTCGACCAACTGAAAGTATAAATGGAAAAGACATAACATTAATTTATAGTAGAACCAATCAAATCACAACAATAAAACTTATAAAATGAATGGACATAACAAAATATGCATCCAGACAGAACTAGATTAGTATTTGAAGTTTAGTTTGAGTTCGGGATTCTACCACAACTATTAGGTAGGGGTTAAATTGAACCACTAATTTTCGAAGCGGAGCATAAATGTTATGTGTAAAAATTTATACAAAATTACAATAAATTGTAGATATGAACCCGTAACTTTTTAAATATAAAAAGTCCAATGCTAAGAATCTTAAAAGATTGAACTGATAGAGTTTTAATCGCCTTTCTTCACCACTCACTTAATTTACTCATTCGAAACCAATTATTTGTACTTAGATAGTGAATTTTTAACACATACAGGTTCCGTTACAAAGTGACAGGGTTCAAATGTTGAACCCATATCTTACACTCTGCATTCCCCCCTGCATCCAAAAAAAGTTATATGGGGTAGCCAAAGAAGCTTACTTGAACATTTTTCGCTCGGACATAAGGGCTGTCCCCGATGGGAACTTTGTGGGCAACGTGAAAGGATTCGGAACGAGTTCTCGAGACACCAAGGGGTTTGGCCGGAGAAGATGGGGCCGATTTGGTGGGTCTGAAACCAGGGGGTGCATTCCACATATCTTGCAACATCTTCTTCTACTATTTCGTATTACGTGAAATGTGAGCACCAAATTGACACAAGAATATGTGGAATCTGAACAGAAATGAAGGGCGAGTTGAGAGAGGTGCTTAGGAGAATAGAACAGAAATAGAGAACAAGGGAGAGAGACGGACTGACAAAGTTATGAGTTGGGTCTAATTTAGGGAGAGACTTTCAAATTTTTCTGACCGTTGTTAATTGTAGTTACCGTTTTTTTACTAGCCGTTGGGTTCTCATTATTTTTTGGAAAAATGTCAGAATGCCCTTAAACTATATCGAATTGAATAAAAATATCCTTCGTTAATTGGTTGATCCAAAAATGTCCCTGCTGTTAATAGTTTGGTCTGAAAATGTCCCTGTTGTTAATTAATTGGGTAAAAAATGCCCCTATTATTATTATTTAATTGGGTAGAAAATTTATCATTTTACTAATAAACATATTGTTTCTTTCTTTTTAAACATATTTTTTTCTAATTAAACTATTAGTTTTAAAGAAACTTTTTCTTGTTTTTTTTTTTTAAAATTCCTTTAACTAATAAAAAAGTGGGAAATAATCTTTTATTCTTCTTGATTGTTTCATCAATTAAAATAGAATAACCCCATGTACTTTTTTAACTGATAATATAGGTGATTATAGTAACCCTGTCATTAATTTTCTTTAGATAACAATAAAAAAAATTCCTAATAAAATAGGAAATACTTTATTTCTTAATCTTTTCCAAATTGAAGTAGGATAAACAATTACTAATCCTTGGTTTCTTGGTTTAAAGTTAAAATACAACAATCATAATACGCAGAACACGAAAATTTATTACATTTCTGCAAATCACAAAATATCTATACAATATCGTCGATAACACGAAAATTTATTACATTGCTTCAAATCAAAAAATATCTATAAAATATCGTTGAAGGAGTTATTGTTGACCCTTTTTTCATTTTAACTTTTAAACCAAGGATTATATTAACAAATGTTTATCCTACTTCAATTCGGAAAAGATTAAGAAATAAAAATATTTCTTATTTTATTAGGAGAATTTTACCATTATCTAAATAAATTTTAATGATGAGATTACTATGAGCTTATATATATGACATATAATATCGCTTTAAAAAAGTGCATGAGGTTATTCTATTTAATTGATCAAACGAGATTAAGAAAAAATAATTACTACCCTTTGATCCCCTTATCTTCCCTTTGCTTTAGGCACCCCAAAATTTTAGGCCCCAATTTTTTAGTTAATTAGTGAATTTTATAATTTTAGTTTTGCTTAAATATTAGTGAAGTTTGAAGGAAAAAGTAAAAAGTAAAAAAAGTTTATAATAGAAGAAAGAAAGAAAGAAAACACTTCTTATAGTAGAAATATTTTAGAATTTTGAATTAAACTATTCATATCTTTATATTAGTAAATAATTTTTTATACAATAACATCCAACGAATTGTATTGCAACCACATGACTACCACTAAATTAATTTTTACCAATATAAATAATAGCAATAATATTACTATGTGAAGTTAAAATTTTTATATCTTTAATTTTAAGGATACACTTAAACATTAAGTATGGGAAGAAAATACATAAACCTCTTATTAAAAATTAGTTTTCAGCCGCTAATTTTACCAAGTCACCCATAGATTGAATTAAGATGAGCTTAGTAAAAATAAAATAAAAACATGCTACTATTCACACTTTTTTTTTTATTAGTTAAAGGAATTTTAAAAGAAAAGAAATTAGAAAAGATTTTGAATAATATTCGACCGTTGTAGTTACCGTTTTACTAGCCGTTGTGTTTCTTATTATTGTTTACGAAGATGCGCTATTACGATGTACAGGGGCGGATCTATGTACATGGATGAGGATGCCACGACACCCGGATGCCTTCGTCGAAATTCTATATATGTATGAGACATTAGTTAAGTAGCTCTCGTGCCACCCGTAGTCACAAATGTGCGCATGGCATCAGTGACAAGTGGACACGTTTATGTCTCAAGGACGTGAGTTCGATTCCAGTATAACACACTCTTATATATTTTTTTATACTGCGTTTTTCGTTTATTCTGCCAAAAAGAGTTAACGCCCAGCTTGATTCAGACACAATGCTTGATTAGAAGCTAAGCGCCTTATCCATCGGGCCATGGGCACAACAATGTCTAAATACACGAGTCAGATACGTTAGTTGTAAAAACTTTTAAACTTAATTTTAGTTAACCTTTTTCATATTAATTTTTTCTGACTTATTTTTCTTCCATTTTATTTTAAGCGTGAAATAATAATAATTTTCTTATTTCAATTTTTCTCCTCCTCTCTATTTGTCAAAATTCAGAACTGTGCAGTAAGTTGCTCTTGCTCATTGTTCTATTATTTAAATCATTTGGATGCATATTATAATTTTAGTTTAACTATGATAGTGTAAATCTTGGTGAAGTTTACAAAATAAGATGCTGCAACAAAGGACGACATGAAAACTAGACTAGATTCCATTTGATTTATTTGGCCTCTTCAGATTTTTTATTATTGTCAGTCGAGACTTTTAAATATGGCTTTGTCTCACTTACTGAAATTATGTATGTGAAGATTTTGCCTCTTTATATTAAGTTTGTTACATAGAGTGTGAAGTATTTATTTAATGTAAATAATTATGCTAAGATTGAGTGTTTTTAGAATATGGAAACTTGCTGAGTGCAATTATAAATGGACGATATTTATTTATAATATTACTAATATTGTTAAAAGTTTTCTTTGCGCTAAGTTGTCATAATTATTTCACTTTTTTCGCTTAATCCATCTGTCTATATAAATCGAAAAGGCAAATAACCTGAATCAAAGCTCAAAGTTGATCAATCCGACCAAATATTTATCTTATTTGGACTTTATAAATGGCAACGTCGCGTGGCACCCATAACCTCCGAATTTTGAATCCACATCTGACCGTGTATGTTCCTCTAACTATGCATTTATGTTTATTTGGTCCTCCAAAGTATTTCTAGTTTCCTTTTGGCCCCTGGCTTTAGTTCTACACTAATTTTATCATTTGTAAAGCGAGCTAAGGGTAATTGTTTTCTCCATGGTGAAGGAGATTTCACTGTTGGCAGAAGTTGCCATGCCAGGCAATAAATAGTGCTCCTTTCCATTACATTTTATGTGATATTATTTTCTTATTAGTTGGTTTAAAAAAAGACATATTTTTATATTTGAAACAACTTAACTTTAAATATTTCATTTTATCCTTAACGAGATCATTTAAACACACAAATGTATAAAAGTTTACGATCATAAACATTAAAAGTTTTTATTTCTATTTTAATTTTTGTACTGAGTTAAAATATGTCACATAAATTAGAACGGTGAGATAAGAATTATATGTCCTTTATAAAATTAGACTGGGCACTAAGAATTATTGAGTTAAAATATCATTATATAGAAATATCACTACTCCTAGAAAGTTATAATAAGGTTTGCCTCTATCCTCAAAGAAATGGAGTAAAATGGAGTGCTCAGTTAGTTGAAAAGATTACTGTAAGGATCAAAACTACTTATTCTAAGCAACTGTCATATGCTGGTAGACTTCAAATCATTAATGCTGTAATTTTTTCTATCTATAATTTTTGCGCTGCTATGTTTATATTACCTCAGAGTGTGTTGAAAGAAGTAGATAAACAATGCTGAGAATTTCCGTGGGGCAGAACTGAAGAGAGGAGGAAAATGACTCTCGTGGCATGGGGAAAAAGTTTGTGCTCCAAAGAAGTATGGTGGGCTGAATGTCAGGAGTTGCAAGACATGGAATGTTGCATCAGTTGGCAAATTACTGCAACAATTGGCTACTAAACAGGACCCGCTTTGGGTGAAATAGGTACAAGGAATATATATAAAGGATGATTGAGATATATGGGACCATATTCTAGTTGTTGATAGCAATTGGGATTAGAGGAAATTGAATTCACTGAAGGTTTAGATGATGAACTGGTATAATAGGGGTATTTATCAACTTGCTCCATCTGGAACTGAGTATATTGTTTTGGTTGGTCAGCTGTCAAGAGCTCAGAACTCATATGGACTTCTATGATGCTGCCTAAACATAAAATGATCATGTGGATTGCGTATCAGAATAGGTTGCTTAGAAAGGAGAGAATGCAGAGATTGAATATCCCAGTTAATGAACTCAAATGTTGCTTGTGTGATAGAGATGAAGCAAAAACTTGGACTCATTTATCTACTAGATGTGATTGATTTTTTAGAAGTGAAGACTGCAATTTCTAACTGGGCAGGAATTAATTTCCGGCAAAGGGAGTAACTCAGAGCTTGCAATAGATTCAAAGGAGAAGATAAAATAGTTTTTACAGGAAGCAGTTGCTGCTCTATTTAATTTGGAGTTATGATTTATCATACATGACACGCCAGGAATTAGAGGATTTTCAGGAACACTACTGTAAATACAAGTTTTGCTACAACACAAATTTAAAAGAAAGTTAAGGAAAGGATAGATATGTTACAAAACTCAAAGAGAGCTCATAGATATCTTAGTTTGATTACTAGAATCTGTTATTAGGTTGCTTCTTGTTGGGTTTTTTCCCTAGATGAAGTCTACTTGTTCACTGCACCCTTCTTGGGAGGTGGCGGTGACACTAGATGCTCTCTAGTTTTGTAAAGTTTTCTTGTTGCAGTGGTAATGTTTTCACAGTTTATTATAAAAAAAAAAATCTAATTTTTCTATAATGTTTCATATCTTTATCTATTTACGCTCTCTCCTTTCCGGTTTATGTAATGATGTTTATTTGGGCATAAAGTTTAAAAATGAATGAGAGACTTTTGAAACTTGTGATAAAAAATACATCATAAATATATGCGTAATTATAAATAATCTTATTAAAAGTAAAATAAGAAGTTTAAACTCAATATAGAAATGCGTCATTCTTTTTGAAATTACTAAAAAAAGTATATGAAAAAAGACATAAAATCATCCCTAAACTTGCACCGAAAGCTCACTTTAATAATTAAACTTTGGAGGCATTTTTTTTACCCCGTTTATCTTATTTGAAGTGAAATTATTACCCGTGGCAGTGAAAAGAAAAATACTTTTCTAATAGTGCATAAGAAGCAAAATTCTGAGTTAAAAAGCTGACAAAAGCGACACATGTTATTTTCTAATTGGACAATCAACTAATTACATTAAGATTTTTCAGTGATCTTTTCCCAATTGCATCAGCCGTCTACCACCATTTTTCTTCCTTTTATCAATTACCTTCATTCATAATTTGCACGTCAGAGCAGCTTAGGATTGACAAAATCAAAGTATAAACGGATCTCATATAAAAATAACAATTTTTTTTTACCAATCCTCAATAACAAAGAGATTAGTTTGAAGTTGAAAATGGGCGTTAATGGCATGGCTCAATCTGTCATTTTTTTCTCTCTCTCAAACACTCGGAATGTATTGGGTTCCCTAATCAGAGGTAATTTGGGGCATGTTTTGACTTTTGAGCCTTGAGATCTCTACAAGACTACAACACTTTCATGGAGGGATGAAATTAAGAAGAGAATGTGAAGCTGGGTTAAGAACTTTTTAATTCTTTCCAGCCGGAAAATATTCATGTTAAGTGATTCTCAGTCCACTTTTCATTTCACCTTTTGGTTCTGGAAAGGGACCTTTTAGAGAAAAGATAGAAGAGGGATGGAGACAGGTGGGTTTGGGAAAGGTCGCCGGAAAACTTTTTCCGGCAAAAGCTCGTCGGCTTTATTATCACACCTCACAACCACTTATTTTTATGATATGTTTTAACTTTTAAACTCATTATATACTTGGAATTTAGTATTGGGTTTGAGATATGAGTTATCTTTTTCATGACTCTAATTTTTGTGCATTTTCTTTTTGGAAAGGAGGGGGATGGAGCGAAGAAACAAGACAGGTATGGGGTGCATGAAGAATTTTGTGGAACTTTTGTTTTAAACAGTTTCTTTCTTGCGTGGAAGATGATGTGGAGCGAGTGCGCTCCACCTTCCAACTCATGAGTGGTTTTGGGTTAAATTGATGGTAGTAATTTCACTTCAGATAAGATGAAGGGGGTAGATAAGATGAAGGGGGTAAAAAAATGTCTGTAAAGTTTAATTCTTTAAAGTAAATTTTCAGTGCAAGTTTAAAGGTGATTTTATGTTTTTTCTCAAAAGTATATGATATAAATTGAGAGAGAGAGAGAGGGAGAGAGAGTAAGATTTTAATTTCTCTTCAAAATTGTAAACAAAAACAAAAAGATAAGAATTTAAGGCTTACTCCACGCGCCTCGGGTTAACGCTCCCGTCTATAGACTAATCCCTCGACTACGCTTCCTCCTTTGAAAACACTGTGCGCTCCAATCTAAAATAGCTAAAGTCCAAGAATTTTCATTATGTTATTCATTGTAGTTAACGAGCGAGGGAAAAAAAAAAAAAAAAAAACAACGACAGTTTTGTCGATTAGTACGTTTCACTAACGTTTCCCTATGTGCTAAAATACACTCATGCATATGTTTTCCCTTTTTTGTTCTGAAAAAAACAAGGGATATTTGATGGAAGAAATAATTTTCTTATAATCAACATACATGCGACAAAGATTGCTCAACTGCCGTTACTGATACTACTGAAAATAAAATGAACAAGATGCCTCCTACATGCCTCAAAGAGTACATCAACTGATGCTACTTAAAATTTTACAGAGAGCAAACTCGGGAAAAGAAATAGATAGTTGCAGTTTCCAAACCTAAGGACCTCGAAAACTGTCTGCTTTATCCAGTCTTGAGGTACCTGAGCTTGAGGATTCTCCCATTACATCAGGAAAAGATGTTGGACGGGGTTCCCGCTTCAAAGAAGTTGGCAATCCTGAAACTTCCTGAAAAAAAAATTAAGAGTAACAGTTCTTTAGGCTAAAGTTACGCAATTCCATGACTAGTAGAGATGTCACTTTGAATTGTTTGTTCCATTTTTTAAGAACACACGACATTACCAACCACTGTAAAATTGACTAATTGCCCACTGAATATTCAAAAGCAAGCAATTAAACCATCAATGTATCACAATTTGAGCAAATCAACTACTCTAGCTAAACCAAATCTAGTTGCTGCCAGAAATACAGGCCTTGGATATAGAATATTGCTATGATTCCTTTAGACAGAAATATCAGGTGCAGGATGTTACCTTTCCTCCTTTAAAAGTAATAAAGTCACTATTGTAATCTCAAATGCAGGTAAGTCTGCTATGATGAAGCACCACAGCGTATAAGACTGTAAGGCATTTCCCCTGAACTTTATCTCATTTTAGGGGTTCTAAGAAGAAAAAGGTTATGCCTATATCTATACAAGACTCAATACAATGCCTCACTCTCAAACGTGGCCCTTGAGTTGAGCTGTGTTTAGTTTTAATATGGTGGCAGCAGCAATAGCTGTTTCCAGTTAGTCAGTCCCCGATCTTTCTATCAGGCAAGGGACAGTTTAGAATTTCATTGCAACATAAAGTTACAACATCAAAGGTGAAGTTACATCATTAACTAGAAAACCTAGATAAAAGGAACTTAATTAGGATGCACCACTTATCAGACCTATCAAACAATTCTTACTAAAACTTGGACCACATGATAAATGAAGTGTTATAGGAAAGAACAATAACCTTTGATTTTTAAGGTTCTGTTCAGTTTCATTCTCAAAGTCAGATGTAATGAATCAGAGAAATAAGGAGAAATTAGGGATTTGAGACTCAATTTGGGGATTTACAATTCAATTTGGGGGATTCACAATATTAAGGAATAAGTGAAGGGGAGCCACGTGGCAGGAAGTGAGTGGTCCAGCTATTTCATGCATCAGCACAAGGAAGGGTCATGATTAGATCTCACTTAATGAGCTTCAACGGCTCAGATTAGAGCAGCAGTTAAGTTGTTGAATGTCTATATCAACAACTAATCCAGCTGGCCCAAATCAGTTATGATCTGGTACAATCCAAATCTTCTTCCTTCTAAATTCCTCTTCTCTCTAATTCTTCTATCCTCTAACTCCTTCTTCTTCTTCTTCTTCTCAATTCTAGGTCTTATCATGGAGTTCAACCATTAATGGAATTACCTTGATTTCGAGTTCCATTATTGTATCAAGGAGTGTATATCAATTGTATACTGGTTGAATATTAATAAAATTCCCCTTCAGTTCTCATTGTGTTTGATTCACTTCGTTTAATTCTCATTTTTTAACCCTAAGAACATAACAAATTGGTATCAGAGCTCTGTCCTGGCCATTACAAATGACGATTACAGAAACAAGATCGAAAAGTGTAGAAGAAAATGTAAAGAAACTCGAGTCACAATTGACAGTTTATGTGGCTGAGTCTAGTAAAAGAGCAGAAGCAACTGAAGCTAAAATGGATGACTTGGGTAAGAAGCTTGATCTACTGATGGAGAAACTTGTTCCCATTCGAAATGGAGTTCTCGAGTCTAGTCCAGTGGAGAATTTGCAGTCGAACCACCAAGGCATTTTGGGGAGCAAACCAACAGAAACTGTACATGTGAATTCACATGGTAGTAGTAGCAGAGAAAGAGATATCTCTGAACCACCAATTGGGAGGAATCCACCCCATGGTAATGGATTCAGTGCTAAGGTTGAGTTTCCATACTTCGAAGGTGTTGATCCATGCTCGTGGTTGCGCAAATGTAACAGGTATTTTCAGTACCATAACATCACAGACCCTCAACAAAAGCTAGAATCAGCAGTTCTCCACCTCAATGGTAAGGCCGAATCTTGGTTCTTTTCCTATCATGTCAGTAAAGGAAAGGTTAGTTGGTCTGAATTTACTGAGGAGATTTGTAAAAGATTTGAAGGATCAGAAAATAGCAAGTTAAACCTAATCAGAGAATTCAAGAAAATAGAACAAAAAGGAACTGTCGATGAGTATCTAGAGAAGTTTGAGGAGTTGAAAACATGGGTGTTGATCAGGAACCCCAGCATACCTGAAGAGTTCTTTTTAGAATTCTTCATTGAAGGGTTAAAAGATGACATAAGGCATACAGTCAAACTTTTGGATCCCTATTCTTTCTCCAAAGCTATAGAAAAAGCTAGGCACCAAGAGAATATGATAGAAGCTCAGAACAAGAAAGGGAGGAACCAATGGAGTAGGACCACAGTTCCAAGTAACTCTTCCCAATGGGGAAACACTAGTACTATGACAAGCTACAGAAATGGAGGAACTAGCAGTGGGGGTAACCAAAGAGACAAGTTATTTGAAACTAGGAGAGCCCAAGGACTGTGTTACAAATGTGGGGAAAAGTATCATCAAGGCCATGTTTGTAAACCTAAACAACTTAATGCAATGGATGCCTACATGGAATCAGGAGAGGAGGGTCAAGATGGAGTGATAGGGGAACAAGTGGAAGAGCAGATGGAGATACCAGAAGAGGAAATAATAGAAGGGACTATCAGTTTAAATGCCTTGTCAGGCACTGAAGTTCCCAACACTATATCCTTAAGGGGGGAAGCTAAAAAGAACAAATTAACACTTCTAGTGGACTCAGGAAGCACACATAGTTTCTTGGATATGGAAACTGCTAAGAAAGTGGGGTGTCACATCAAAGAGGCTTCAACCATGAGAGTGACTGTGGCAAATGGTGGACATCTAATGAGCAGATACTGTTGTCCAAATTTCAAATGGAAGATTCAAGGGATAGAATTTGAGGACACATTCAGGATCCTCAAACTAGGGGGTAATGATATGGTACTGGGTGGGGATTGGATGAGAGCACACAATCCTGTGCTACTAGACTTTGAAGAATATAAAATACAAGTTTCACATAAAGGGAAAAGGGTGGAACTTAAGGGCATTTACCATCAGGCAGAACTCAAGCTTATGACTGCTCATGGGGTAAGGCAATTGTGTAAGAAGGGGCAAGCCATATGGGCACATTTATTCACCTTGTCAGCAACAGAAGCACAGGAAGAGAAAAAAATACCTGAAGATATTACTCAAATCTTGGAGCAGTTTCCTGATGTATTTTTGGAGCCTACATCACTTCCACCCAGAAGACAACATGACCACTATATTCCACTGAAGCCTGACTCTGCACCAGTGAGCATTAGACCCTACAGGTACAATTTCTTTCAAAAAAATGAAATTGAAAAGCAAGTGAAGGACATGATGCAAAATGGCATAATTCAGCCTAGCCATTCTCCATTCTCTTCACCAGTCCTTCTAGTTAAAAAGAAGGATGGGAGTTGGAGATTTTGCATTGATTACAGGGAACTTAATAAAATGACTGTTAAGGATAAATTCCCTATTCCACTAGTGGATGACTTACTAGATGAGCTTCATGGTTCTAGTATTTTTTCTAAAATTGACCTAAGGGCTGGTTACCATCAAATTAGGATGTTTGACGGGGATGTGCACAAAACAGCTTTTCGGACTCACTTAGGTCACTATGAGTTCAAGGTTATGCCATTTGGCTTGACCAATGCCCCTGCTACTTTCCAAAGTCTTATGAACCATGTGTTTAGAGATCATTTGAGACAGTTTGTGCTGGTATTTTTTGATGACATACTGGTTTACAGCCCTACTGTCCAAGAGCATCTAGTTCATCTTAGAATAGTATTGCAAATTCTGAGAAAAGAGCAACTATTTGCTAAATTGTCTAAATGTGCATTTGGTCAAAACAAAGTAGAGTATTTGGGTCACATTATTAATGGAGAGGGAGTATCTACTGATCCAAACAAGATAGAAGCAATGTCACACTGGCCAGTACCTAAGTCCTTAAAATCATTGAGGGGATTCCTTGGTCTTACTGGGTACTATAGAAGATTTGTGAGGTCTTATGGTATCATTAGTAGGCCCCTAACTAATTTGCTTAAGAAGAATGCATTTCAATGGGATGATGAGGCTGCCTTGGCCTTTGAACAATTGAAGACTGCTATGACTACTTCCCCCGTCTTAGCATTAGCAGATTTCACTAAAACCTTCGTAATAGAAACTGATGCATGCTCCAAGGGTATGGGAGCTGTACTGATGCAAGAAGGGAGACCCTTGGCTTATTTCAGTAAGGCATTAGCTCCAAAGCACTTGGGGTTGTCCACTTATGAGAAAGAATATATGGTTGTCCTATGTGCTGTTGATAGATGGAGGCATTACCTTCAAGGGGCTCATTTCATTATTAGAACAGACCATCATAGCCTAAAGTACTTGCTAGAGCAAAGAGTTAGCACTGCCTTACAACAGAAAGGGCTTACTAAGCTCTTAGGACTGGATTATGAAGTGCAGTACAAGAGAGGGACAGAGAACAGGGTGGCAGATGCCTTGTCAAGGAGGCAAGAGGATGCTGCTACACTAAATGCAATTACTGGGGTGGAACCTACATGGATGTTAGAAGTGACACAGAGCTATGAGCATGACCCTACATCCCAACAACTGCTAACTGAGCTTATCACTGATCCTACCAGCAAACCAAACTACACTCTACATCAAAGCATCATCAGATATAAAGGAAAGATTTATGTGGGAAGGGCTACAAGCCTCAGAACCAAGATATTCTCTGCATTTCACTCCTCTCCCTTGGGTGGTCACTCAGGGCAATTGGGTACATATAGAAGGATTCATATGATTTTCTATTGGCCAAATCTCAAGGCTGACATCTGCACTTGGGTTGCTACTTGTGATGTGTGTCAAAGGGTCAAGACTGAGAATATTTTATCTCCAGGCCTTCTCCAGCCTCTTCCTATACCAGAATTACCATGGCAGGACATTGCCATGGATTTTATTGAAGGATTGCCCTCATCTGGGCATAAGACCTCTATTTTGGTTGTTGTAGACAGGCTTACAAAATATGGGCATTTTCTATCCTTGCAACACCCCTATACAGCTAAAGGAGTGGCTGACTTGTTCCTGCAGGAAATTTACAGGTTACATGGTCTCCCTAAGACCATAGTGACTGACAGAGATGCTATCTTCACTAGCCACTTTTGGCAGCAGCTATTCAAGTCCCTTGGTACTAAGCTCACCATGTCTACAGCTTATCATCCACAAACGGATGGTCAAACTGAAAGGCTAAATAGATGTTTGGAATCCTATCTAAGAGCTATGGTGTTTGCCAATCCTAAGCACTGGCTTAAGTGGTTGCCATTGGCTGAATGGTGGTACAATACTAACCACCATACAGCCCTGAAATCTACCCCTTTTGAAGCATTATATGGCTTTGCCCCACCACAGATTTCCATGGGTTCTTTACCCCATTCAAGCCACAGCCCAGCAGGAGTTTGCCTTACTCAAAGACAACACCTTCTCCACCAGCTACGTGACAACTTACACCAAGCTCAGGCTCGCATGAAGTTTTTCGCAGATAAGAACAGATCTGATCGTGTTCTACAGGTGGGGGACTATGCTTACTTAAAGCTGCAACCGTACAAACAGGCAACAGTTGCTATTCGCAAGAATTTAAAGCTCAGTGCAAAGTATTACGGACCTTATAAAGTACTGGAGAGGGTGGGAGTAGTGGCTTACCGGCTCGAATTGCCACCAGGGTCGCGTATTCACCCAGTGTTCCACATCTCGCAGTTGAAGAAGCGGATAGGACCTGCCATCGTCACCCAGTCGCAGCTACCAACGTGTGGCACCGATGGTCGTATACTGATACAGCCGTTAGCCATCCTCCGTCGACGTTTGGTTAAGGCGAACAATGCCGCGACGGTCCAGGTTTTGGTCCATTGGTCTAACCTCTCTGCCGATGAAGCAACATGGGAAGATTGGGGATTTATCCAAGGTCAATTCCCCGATTTTGTGGCACAGCTTCGACCTTGAGGACAAGGTCAATTTGAAGGGTGGGGTATTGTAATGAATCAGAGAAATAAGGAGAAATTAGGGATTTGAGACTCAATTTGGGGATTTACAATTCAATTTGGGGGATTCACAATATTAAGGAATAAGTGAAGGGGAGCCACGTGGCAGGAAGTGAGTGGTCCAGCTATTTCATGCATCAGCACAAGGAAGGGTCATGATTAGATCTCACTTAATGAGCTTCAACGGCTCAGATTAGAGCAGCAGTTAAGTTGTTGAATGTCTATATCAACAACTAATCCAGCTGGCCCAAATCAGTTATGATCTGGTACAATCCAAATCTTCTTCCTTCTAAATTCCTCTTCTCTCTAATTCTTCTATCCTCTAACTCCTTCTTCTTCTTCTTCTCAATTCTAGGTCTTATCATGGAGTTCAACCATTAATGGAATTACCTTGATTTCGAGTTCCATTATTGTATCAAGGAGTGTATATCAATTGTATACTGGTTGAATATTAATAAAATTCCCCTTCAGTTCTCATTGTGTTTGATTCACTTCGTTTAATTCTCATTTTTTAACCCTAAGAACATAACATCAGAATGGAACTGTTGCACAGGGTTACATGCAGCATTCTTCATTAAGAAAAATATGGCAACTTGCAGTAGAATACAAATAGGAATGCAAAGAGTAAGGATATTTTGGGACCAATTCTGGATTTAGTGCAGATGAGAACAAAAACTAAAGAAATGGCAAAAGAAAATTAGAGTTGGGGAAAAGAGGAAGCAGAAAACAAATACTAGTTCTTTCACTTGTCCCTAAGGGCTGATGTGCTTTAACATATATTTGGTCAAAATGGCTGAGATCCTCAAATTTGAGTGGTTATCACACAGTAGTACTCATGAGATTGTTCCCGTGTCACTGATACAGCAAGAAAAGTTCATTAATGCACCTTACCTTCATCAAATGCAGTCTCAAGTCGCAAGGTCTAACTTGATTACCAATACATGCCATAACAAAATTTGAATATTGAAACAACACATCAGCAGCAGCTTGCTTCTTTTCTTCAACCTGGAATGCATGAGCGTTAAAGCTAATAGCACAAACTAGAGATGAAAACTGCAAAGGGGTCTCATGCACATTGCATTGTAACCAACTGAAATTTTCCAGCAATCAGTGGTCACACCTAAAATCAGGAAAATTATAGAACACTAAGCTCAGCAATAAAATCTAATATACGTGTATACACTTCTAGCCATGCTTTTCCACCTTAGACAGGTTAACTCCATTGATTTATGCACCAGCGGCATCCTAATACATATATAAAAACCCAAAAACCAATGACAACAGATGCTTAACAAAATGATAATCATCAAAGCTATCCTAAGAAGAAAATTCTTTTTGATAAGGTAAATAATTTTATTGTGGGAAAAACACCCGTATACAAGCCAAATACCAAAAAATTAGAGAATCTACACAATATATGGTTCTCTGTGAATGTCAATCAATCTTCTGTACAGATAAGAACTTCATGGGTACACCAAAAACTAACAAGGGGCTAGTCCTAAGAAGAACAGGTTATGCCTATATCTATACAAGACTCAATATTTCGCAGTCAAACTCTTCCATCAACCCTTAGAGAGATAAAAAAAGCTCTCTCATTTAGTGGGTAGTTCCACTTTCAACAATAATAACAATCAAATATTCCTACATATAATATTATTTCATAACCAAGAAAGCTTAACTCTTGATTATCCTTTTTTTACTTTGATTACCGGTTCCTTTCTTCCTTTCTTTAGCTAGGCAGCTCACCAATTTTAACTAGCCATAATTACAATCTGAGGGAAAAACCCCCTTTTCTTTTTGTTCCTTTTTCAAAGAAAAATTAAGTTTGGATTTGCCTCCTTTTAAGCCTTCATCGATGGCAATCCCGTATTTGCCTTTAAGGAGGTCATCTTTGGCCAGATAAGGCAAGAAGAAGCTACCTTAATTACCCAAAGTATTGATCGATTGCAAATTTGAACAATTGAGATATCACTAAACATATTCTGATTTTCTGCATTTGAAATGATTAATCAATTCTGATATAAGTATGTGTTTTCTACCCAATTTTGATATTCATTCTAGACTCAAATGCTACTTACTAAGGGCACATTATTTCAAGATCCAAGGTTCAATATTCTTTCTTCCATGCTTAAAACTACTTTATGTTTGTTAACACTGGTTCCAAACTTTCAATTGATTAAAGACACAGACTTTATCCTGATCTTTTATGGCATCACTTCTTCCACAAAAAAAAAAAAATTGTTAGAATTATTCAAATGCATGTGAGTCAAGGAGTAAATTATTTATTAAAGACTTGAAAGAAAAAAATAAATCCAAAAGGGATAATAAGAAGCTCCAATTAAAGCTTCAAAAACTACAAGTCTATTAAAATCAAAAGCAGAAGGATTAAAGACGCAATTAAAAACTCAGAAAAAAAAAACCTAGGGTTACAAAGCAACAGGATATCAGACTAAGTATAGATGAAATAGTTAAAAGGAAAACATGGCAGAAAACAGAAAGTTTGGTACCTCGTAATCGTCCTTCATGCCTGAAATATGGGTTCCTTCCTGCTTCTTCTCCCTCAATTTTAATATACCATGGATTGTCTAGTCGTTTCCTAAATATAGATAAATTTACCTCAGACCTGTCACAGGCCCATTAGCTCAGTTGGTTAGAGCGTCGTGCTAATAACGCGAAGGTCGCAGGTTCGAGACCTGCATGGGCCAATTATTACTTTTTTGTTTTTTTATTCACACACACATCCCGTATGCACACAATACACTCTATTATTTGTCCTTAATTATTTTTTAATTATCTATTCGACAATAAAATTTTCGGGCTTGCCATATTTTTTTTTCTTTTGACACATTATCTGTTTAAATGAACTTAATTTTTCAAATAATAAAATTTCCGTGATTTGTAACTTGGGGAATGTCAAGAAGGTTCAAGATGAGATTCCCTTTGTAGTTAGTTGCACGGTTTCCCTTCAAATGGACTGGTCTTTAATTTTTGTTCCTCAAATTTGAAATCTTTAATTTTTATCCTTCGCCTAAAACCCATGGATTCTGGGTTCGAATCCTGCTCAGTCAAATATTAAAAAAAAAAAATCACAGGGCAGAAGTTTGTAACAAAGTTAGGCCTATTCGGGCAAAGTTAGGCTTTTTCGGGCAAAAATTAGGCCTTAAGGCAGATGTTTGTAAAATTCCAACTAAGTTGACATATATATATATATATACATAAGAATAGGGTATATTTACGAAATACGATAATATTTTTCAGTTTACAGAACATAACGATAGATTTCTTATAAAACATATGCGAAAATTTCTCTCAAAATTGTGTATGAAAACTGTGTGAAATGTGTATAACTCGCTTAAAGCTTTAAAATTAATCTCAAAATTTTATGTATGAAAACTGTATATCTCGCACAACACTTAGAATTCTCACATTTTTCCTATATGAAAATTGTATAAAAAGGTGTGAAATATGTATATAACTGTGTAAATTTTGTATTAAGGTTCATGTTAGTTTTTTGGAAATTTAAAACAACTACAAATAACATTGTATACAACTTTCATACAATATTCATATAAATTTAATACAACTACAACAACATAAAAAAATTAATATACAATTTTCATACAAACTCGGTATACAATGATCATACATCTTTAATACAAATTTGAATCTCGCTTTGAAATTTGGAAAAAAAAAAAAAAAAACACGCTTTAAATCTCGCCTAGGGCTTCAACTATCAAACTACAGAGCTTTATCACTGCTACCCCAAGAAATAACCGAATCCAATGAAGGATCATCAACCAAATTAAAAGTCTTTGACAAAAATGGTGGAATTGGTGCTTTTCAAGATTTGCCCTTTTTCAGATCTGTGTTCTTCGGATACAGCCGAAGCATGGCATTAACTCGCGAAAGAAAATTCGGATTTAGGGTTACTATTAATCGATTGCAATTGGGATTCTCCTTTTCGGAGTCATCAGTCCATATTTTAACAGAAACAGAGAAAGGAGAGAAGGGGAAGGGTGGATTAAAAATAAAGACAACGACAAGTGATGAAACACACACTGACACACCTATTCGTGGAGGTCTTGCCAAAGAGCTACTGCTTAGCCCTTGTCTTGTAACCCTTTGAAACTTGAAACACCAAGTGAGAAAAACTAAGAGGAGGAGATGTTTTGATAATAGGACAATGGAATTCTAGGAGGAAACAGAGAGAACGGGAGAAGGGGAACAGAGGGTGGAGGCAAATTTGTTCCGTATGAAACATAGAACATGAAAAAAGGGGATAAGGGTGGCTTTTAATTTTTCCAATTTGGTATATTTTATAATTTTATTGGTATATTTTGTAAATAAGGAAAAATATCTTTTATGTTTTATAATATAGTCTTAAGTAATATTATTAGGTCATTTCCCAAAAAAAAATCCTGAAGGCAACTCTGCCTTAGCTAGAGTTTGAAACTCTACTTGAGGTAGAGTTTTGCATGGAATCCAAACTTCACCTTGCGATTTTTTTTTAAATTTTTGACTGAGTGGGATTTCGAACCCGAAACCAAGAGATTTTTAGCGAAGGATAAAAATTAAAGACCACCAATTTGAGGGGCAAAAATTAAAGACCAGTGCCTTTGAAGGGAAATCGTGCAAATGACCCTAAATTCTTTAAGAGTGTTGGCATAATTTGTGAATATTATGATGTATAACATATGCCCTTTGAGGCATAAGTTCAATTTTGAAGGCCATAAATTAAAGACCAGCACAAAATCTGCAAAAGTGCAAATGACCCTTCATTTGTAGCTTGCACGTTAAAGAGTGTTCAGAAATTAGAAGTTAGTAATTTTCCCATATGCCGCAGCAGTAGCAGAAACGAGACACAAAATTGAACTTGCAACAGATTAAAAAGCAGCGTATCATTGAAGATGCTTATTACAAACTTCTGCATAAACTATAATAGATACAATGTTATTGTTACATGTGATACAGACATTTCCTGTACAGATTGCCATACTATTGCTAATCAAAACTCTGCTTAAGCTAACCATAAAAAGTTGGCGAAACCAGCATAACATTATAATGCTTATTAAAAATTTTGCATAAGCTATAGAACAGATACAAAGTTAGTGTCTGACGTGCAGACATTTCCTGTACAGATTGCAAAACTATTGCCAATCAAAACTCTGCTTAAGCTCATGAGTTTCCTGAGCTCTTCCATTTTATTTCTTTCTTCCGGTTTTTGTTATTCAGTCGCTAAAGAGGTCTGATGGTTAGGCTTTTCTTTTAGTCAAGGAAAGAATGGTGGAAACCATCAACTTGCTGTCTATGGGCTTGGTTAAATAAGCATCCATACCAACCTGTAAGCATTTTGCTTCATCTGATGACATTGCATGAGCTGTCAGTGCAACAATGGGAATGTGTGTTCCTGTTTCCATTTCTGCTCTTCTAATTGCCTTTGTTGCTTCATAACCATCCATCTTTGGCATCTGTCAAGAGCAATTTATATTAGCAAAGAAGTTTCTGGATCTTTCAGAATGATCATGTGGTAAATTAGAATTAAACACAACAATTTCGTATAACCATAAATTCGTGCTCGACTTACTTGACAATCCATGAGGATCAAGTCAAAAGGAAGGGAATAAGAGCCTTCAGCTTGGGAAGTAATTGAATTATCGTCTTCCTGGAGAGATTCATTTCTCCATTCATCTGAATTAGACATGGGTTTCAGTGCATCCACTGCCTGCAATCCATCTCCTACAACAACCACTTTAGCTCCCAGTTTTTCCAGCATTATTGTAGCGACTCTTTGCAGCACTGGGGTATCCTCAGCAAGCAGTATGCACAGACCTGCAAGCGATTTTTGTCCTGCTACCTTATCAGAGCAGCCATTAGTGACCTCTTTGGCGGAAGTGCTTGTCAATTGATGTTCTCCGTTCCTCATTTGTCCTAGATCATTCATGTCTGAAGCATTTTCGTCATTGAAGTCAATGAAGTAGTTGTTTAACCCATAATGTGAGAGAGAGGCTTTGACAAAATTTTCTTCCCTCTTATTTTCACTACGGAAGGCACTTGCACATCTATCATTTCCATTATCTGACTTGTCAGAATCATCTGAGCAGGTGATATCAGAGTGGTTAGGATCAATTTCAAGACATTCATGCAAATCTCCTTCTACTGTTGCATTGTCAAAAGACTGCAGCTCAAGATTTTTTTCTTTTATAATAGTTTCCAAAATCTGAATCATTTTCCCCTTATATAGTGGTCTATTGACCATAAGTAGGTGTCCCCTTCTTCGGAGTTCCATCTTAATGGTACTCGACGTATCATGGTAAAGAATCCATGCAAACTTTGCTCTGCCACAGTATTCGTCAAGAAAATTTAGCTGCTCCTTCCATATACTTGTGCTCAAGTCAAGGATGCCAATGTCAACAACTATGACAAAGAGCGATGAGGCATTAGGATCTTGAATGCTCAAATCTTCAGATTCTAAACATTCACAAGGTGCGTCTTGCAAATGGCTTTTGGATACGGAAATCCACTGAAGAATTTGTGTGAGCTCATTCCAATCAGATGCTCCACATGTATGCACCCCATTTCTTTCTAACCATTGGGACATTATTACTCTACCCATTCTGCCATTGAGTGCAAGCAACACCTGCATTCAAGTTCCATTGTGTACAAATTGCTTAGACCTTCACAAAATTGTAATCATTTTAGTTCAAGGTGTTTGCAAATTCAAAGTAATTTAGCCATTCTTAATGAGGTTGTGGGGATTGTGAGGGCAAGTTGGGGATGGCATCATGATAAGATAATCAGGTGGGGATATCATATGATAAAGTGCCAAGAAAAGTACTTCGATGGGTGCTTGAGAAGGGAGGAATCCATTTGAATTATATATAAACCACAAAGAATATGTATGAGGGAGAGATCACAAGTGTGAGACACTGGAGGATACAAATGAGCTTCCCATATATAAGCGTGAATTTTACGCCAAGGATCTTCTGAGTCTATACTTGTTACCATAGTTATGGATGAGCTAACCAATAACACATGATGAGATTAAAACATATGCTATTGCATATAATAGTTTGTTAACTGATGAAACTAGCGAAGTGTTCAACCAAAAGCTATGGTATAAATCTTGATAGCAAAGGTGCTAGGATAAGCAAAAGTGAGACACCATCTATCCGCTGCAAGTTTAGTCCTATAAGAATGGAGATGAACTGAAATTAGGCGAGATCGTGTGCCTCCCAGTCATCATAAGAATGGTATGGTAAAGGTAAATGTATTAAATAGAATTCAAATAGATGACTGAAATGGAGGAGTGGTGTGGGAGTGCTACGCGAAAGGAGAATACCAAGCAAAGCGAGATGCAAGTTTCACAGAACAGTCAAAATACCAACAATGTTATGTGTCTAACTACTGGGCCTAGGTGTCTTAGAAGTCTGAATGTGATGATGAATGAGCTGTGCTACCAAATTATACAAGATTAGAGATGATTGAATCCACGGCAAATGCTACTAACACATGTAGATTATAAAATAAGAGAAGTTAGCCTATGATAGTTCAGTCATGTTCTACGTATTCCTACAAAATGCATCACTCCATAGGTGCAGCACTATGATAATTAAGGTGTTAATAGGGAGGTAAACCTAAAATTGCATGGGGTACCTAGAATTCAATGTGAACTTAACCAAGAACAGAACCAAATGGAAGTAAAGAACCCATTAGTATGGTTGATCAGTTTAGGGCAACTGTGACACTTAGAAATTAGAAAAACCCTAAGTTGCCTTAAAATACAAAGCTGACCAACTACTTTCAGCTTGAGTTGATTGATTGATTCATTATGGTTTAACTCTCAAGTCATATCCAAGAATGGCAGCAGACTGAATACCTGTAATACTCTAGCATTCCAGTGAATCAGTGAGGATAAATACATTTAGTCTATGCAATTTTACTTACCCTCAGTTTATGTTCTTCAAAACGCATCTGGCAGTGCTGTCCAGTGACTTCTGCAGGACAGTTTAGTTGAAGGTATAGTTGTATCACTGTCCCTGGTCCATCTTTTTTTACAACATTGATCTCTCCACCCATTTTGTTAACCTGTATATCATCCTATCACCATTAGAAACTGCCAAAGCATTCAATATCTTCACTTTTATGCTTAAAGCCTATGCCAAGGGGAATTTCTCAAAAATGATGAACAGTGCGGAACTTTGCTTAGAGGATTATCATACATGCCATCATTTGCCTTGTAAGGGGCTTCAGACCTCGTCAAATCTAGAAAATCATAAAGATAAACTTGAATTCTTTTTTTCAAGCCCCATCCACATTGAAATATTTTATCTTGCAAATTCAAAACCTCTAATTCATGAAAGTTATTTATTTGAAACAGAAAAAGAAATTGAACTCACCAGCGTACGTACAATGCATAGTCCAAGGCCAGTCCCACCATGCCTGAGTATCAATGCAATCAAACAATGAAATACTTTTATTCAGGTACTAAGTAGCTTTAAGGTGTGCAGGAAATAAATTCATTCATTCATGCATGTATTTTGTTATTTAATTAACAAAGTTCGCCCATAGATGACAATGATATGAAAACTTCTTACAAGCGAGTTGTTGACGGATCAGCTTGCTCAAAGCTTTCAAATACAGATTCCCATTTACTTGGATCAATTCCTAGAGCAACAAAAAGGGAAAATCCAGAGAGAGAGAGAGAGAGAGTTAATATGCAGTAGCAGAAAGTGGGAAAATAAGTTAATTGGTGAACTTCATGGTTATTTTGGATTTGTGATCATACCACAACCAGAGTCCTCAACTTCGAACCACAGGATCATTTTGTTATCTTTCTTGGAGAATTTTTTGCCCTGGCTTTCTTGTCGCTTGAACTTCACTTTCGGAGCAGACCAAGAGTCTTTCTGATTAAGTGAAAAATTCCCTCCGCGAGCACTCTCACACCATCCCCGAAGAATGATATAGCCGGCTGTAAGGGATTTCAAATTGTAAAATCAACAAATGCACTTGTATCGAAAGAAAACTTTATCAAGACCTTAATCTCTTCATTTTATCAGAGGTAGTATAGGGTCAGCAGAACCTTTCAGTTTAATTCTTGTAAGGGGGCTTTACCAATTATGAGAACAAATTGAAGGACTTGCAAATGTATTTATTAAAAGGTTGCACTTACAGGTAGTAAACTTGAGAGAATTGCTAATTAGATTTGCGAAGATTTGAACAACTCTGGCAGAGTCTCCTTTAACTAATTTTGGCATATCATCTGCAGATAGAAATATGAGAAATAATATGCCTTCAGAAAACAATGTGAAGAGTCTCAAATTCAATTCCTAATCATATTTCTTTTGCACTTTCTATAGTTGTAAGTAGAACAGTGGATGTACCAGAGAGATCTAGAACTGTCTCAACATTGTGATTAATGCACTGGACAGAGAACATATCAACAAGTCCTTCAAGTTCTCGAGCCAAGTCAAATTCTGTTTCTTCCAACACAAGTTTTCCAGATTCTACCTGTTAAAAAAAGTATAAGATGATGAATATAATTCTTCTCAACTCTAATTAAAGAATGAGCTAAAGCCAGCTGCAACGTTACCCAAAATAGTCCACTAAAATATCTAGTACTGTTTCATCTATGCTAGAATTTCTCCAAAGGAACAGTAAGGTGACTTTTGTCAACCAAGAGTAAACTCTTAACAACAGTATCATCAAAAGAGTTGTTAATGTGCTCTATGATATCAACATTCACAAACATTTTGATTCCTTGATTTGGTTTTGCATCTTACCTTGCTGAGATCTAAAATGTTGTTTAGAAGACGAAGCAAGGCAGTTGAGCATTTACGAATCTGAGTAATAGTTGCATACTGCTCATTTGTAAGATAACCATCACTTATAAGAATGTCCAGCAAGCCAATAACTGCAGCCATAGGTGTTCGTAATTCATGACTGTGAAAAAACAAAGCATGAAGTAACTGTAGAAATGTACGACTTGAACATTTGAGAAACTAAAAATTTAAACTGACAATAAATCTTTCCCCTTAAGGCAAGATCTAGAGTAGAAGAGTGGAAGTTAGCTACTTATTGTCTATATCAGAGTTAAAAGTAGAAAACAGTCCAAAAGAAAGGAAATATAAACAGAAAGCTAAAAGCTCAAAAAAGTGTGCTTCATTGAACAAGCAAAAATGTTGATGCAACTTCTGCAAAACCTGAAGAGAGTACGTGTTGGTTAATATTTCTTGGTGCACATGTTGAACCTTAATATTTGGCAAGTAAGATTTCAGGCATATTATAATACCTACTCTAGTCTTATTAAAGTTGGTGACTGCTGAAATTGATCTGGTCTTATGGGGAAAAAAATGAATAAAACCAAGAGGTTTCTTTTTCTCTGCTTTACAGTATAACCTCTTTGTCACCATCACTGAACAACACAGTTAGATAAATAAATCCAGATTCTAAGAATCTTGAAAAGAAAAAAAGCCCATATATTCATGGAATTCATCTTTGGTCTGATGCGATTAACCATATGGCCAGCAGAAACCAGACCAGAGACAAAGGATAGATACTGCTGATATGTCTGATAGCTTTATTTCATTTTATTTTCAGAAAAACGGCCCTTACTTGCTAATATGAGCTGCGTAAACATAAAACAATGGGAATATTTCTCTTTTGAAGAGCTGCTGAAATTTAACCCATAAGTAATGCACCAAAACCCTCACTGCAGGTTCAAATATATTAAGCTAATAATAAAGAACTGATAAATATTCACCTCATGTTCGCTAGAAATTGGCTTTTGTAATTGCTGGATGCCTCTGCCTTCCTTCTTGCATCTAACTGGCTTATCAGCTCTGCTCTAAGTTTCATTTCCTTTGACACTCCATCTGTTAGTACGAAGATGCAGACACATCCAATGATTAGGATGCATATTGATGCTGAGATCAATATTACCAGAGTCTTGATAGCCCTCTCATCTACCTTTCCCATTATATATTTCCTTGGAATGATGATTACTCCTACCTGCAAAGCTTGCAGATCAGTAAGCATGACAAATTAGCAGAACGAGCTTATCCAACCATGATACTGAACTTTGCTAAGCTAACAATTTACCATTGGAAGTCTCTTTAAGTGCAGAAAAAATGAGTCAATATAATAGAGCTGGTTCCCAAGTTTAGCATTCTCTATGTGCACTTCTTGACTTGGAGGAAGCCTGTTTCCATATTCTTTTTGTAAGCACTCAGCTCCAGATCGTATAACTGGGTCTTCAGAATCAGTAGCCATCATTAGCTTCGGTCCTTTCGTAGTATTCATCAATAGAGGGCTATTCGTGGAAGTAGAGAGCAACCATCCCTCTTGAGAGGTTAAATAAATGTGACCACTGTGGAATTCAACAATTTCTTTCATCAATTGACCCACACTATAAAGAGCTGTAGTAACTCCCACAACAGCAACTATGCTTTTATTTGATGGATCCCAAACAGGCAGTGCTGCTGAAAGCAATGGTGAATCTGTATACTTGCTCACAGCCACATGCCATGAAGCTGCACCATCTGGTACTTGTGATATTCCAGCAATGTTGATCAACTCATCCGGTGGGATTATGCTTTGCTTTCCGTTCTTTTCTCCAGTCAAGGGATCTAAAGGTTCTCGGTACCAAATTGCTGAGATGTTGTTGTGTATAGTTTGGTCATTCCATCCTTGACGAGACGACAATAGATTTACATCATATGTACCACTTATAGAATAATTGGCAAGATCAGAGTATATGTAGAATGTATTGTTACTCCTGTGATCTCTATGGAAAGCCTGAACGAAACCATTTTTATAGTTGATGGTTAAAGAATTAAGAGCTTTCCGGCTTGCAAACATAGCCCACGTCACCTCCTTCATGGATTCGTACAGCTGCTGAGGGGAAAATAAATTAATAGTAAGAGATAATGAGAAACTTGAACACTGTTTCCAAAGTAAGAATACTACCAAATAAGTTGAACAGGAGGCGAAAAAAACAACCTCAACTTGTTGAGCTTGATCAACAGGGTTGCTATACTTTCTGATTACATACTCTGACAGCTTAACCTGAGCAGTGGTAATTTCAACAGTAGTATTCAAAATGTTCCACATCCTTAATAGTGGTCTCTGCAGAAGCTCATGACGAAGACCAAATGCGAGTGTATTAAGTGACTTTGATGTATAAACTCTGGTAAAATGCCATGTTAATAAAGTTAGCATTCCAATCAAAATAGCTAGCATGACCTGCATATAACCATAAAGAAAAGGCCAAATCAAGAACCTGAATAAATTCCCATATCATTTAACTCAATATAATAGTATCCAGCAACACTTGTACAGTCAATCTCAAGATGAAAAATCAAGATCCAATTTTCAAACTACTGAGATAGAAATGGGATGCTGAAATAAATTAACAGCTCAAGATGAAAAATAAACACAGGAAAGTAATCATTTTAATTTGGTTATGCTTCTAGATAGACTAGCAAGAAGATAAAATAAGCTGCAAGCACCAGTAGTTATAGAGGTTTTTCTCCGATGGGTGTGAATCAACAAAAAATGGCAAGCAAAACTAAAAACATTCCAAAAACTGATCGGTACTCTGTAAGAAGAATTATGCATATTTAGCCACAGAATTACTGTAGTTGTTTATAACAAACACCTTGCAGACGAAATTCACTTACCATGATAGCAAGGCGAACAACAAAAACACCACGATAATTTGACTGACAAATACTACTGTCAAAGGGAAGTTCTTCATCCACTTCAACATCTCTATGGAAGGTTCTTGGTGTACCACTACCACTACTACCACGTGAAGGAGATTGGTTTCTTTTGGAAAAATCAGCAAATCCAAGCATTTTACTGAGTACCCTTTCAGGCAATGATCCTTTTGGTGTAATTGGAGGTGATGAAGATTCAATGCTTAGACTAGGAGGAGTAGTAGTTCCATAAGCTGCTTTCTTATGTGCCATTAATATTCTTTGTTCAACTGTAAAAAAGAACAATCACAGGACTAGTACTTAGTAGCAGTAACAACTTGAGGATGAAGTTGAAGCTATAGCCCATAGACAAAGACTTAAAGAAGTTGAAGGGGCAGTGTGTGTTATTATAAATGACAGAGACTTAAAGAAGGGGCAGTGTGTGTTATTATTATATAAATAAAAATACTGGTAAGAATGAACCAATGTCAGCGTGACATTGTCGCTTCCCACTTTATGGAATGCGCTTAGTGAAATATGACTAGTGGGAGGGGTGTGTGTGTTATTTATTTACTTTGTTCCTCATCCACGTACCAAATTTTCTTTCCTATTTCTATCTTAATAGTCTTTCCTAGTTCATGGGCTAAATAATTCAATTAGGCTGCATATTTCAAAAAAAAAAAAAAAATCGTTTCTTTACCCAACCACCGGTAGTGCACACCTTTTTTTAGTTCACCCAAAAATATCAAAAAATAAAAATATGGAGTAAAATCTTTTGTAAGTTACATTGCTTAAATTAACCAGGAGCAAAAATTTCATTTCTTTAATCACATCTTCCCAAAATAGCAGATCTTCTTCATATTTGTGATCTTCACTTGTTAGTGCGTCTAATATTCACCTTCTTCCGGTAACTAATTGCAATCTTCAATAACAAGTAGAAAGTGAGTTTTCACTTCTAATTCTTTATATCCCATTTCGTTTGTTAGTTAATTTTAGCTTTTGTTTGATGCTCCATAAGTTGCGATGAAGCTTAAAGGTAGGTTTCATCTTATCTGAATAACACAAAATTGATGTTCCTCGATCATCTCTAAAACTCTTCCGCAAGCGGATGCCTACTTTTGAACATTATAAAAGTCGTATAGAATAATAATTTTATCAATACAATACGTGCCAAATATTTTTAAATACTCCAACTTGATAGAATGCAATCTAAATTAGGAGAGAGAGTCTATAGAGTAAAAGTTCCTTTCACACAACACCCCCCAAACCAAAATGAGTCACGCGTCACGACTTAAAATCGGGTTAGAAATAAAAAGTCAAATGTGTTTTAAGCAATACTCCCTCCATCCATTTTTACTTGTCCTGTATTGACTCGGACAATCTTAAGGAGCCATAAATAGAATGACAATTTTACTGTATCACCCCTAATTATTACGAAGTCATCTAATGATTAAAATCAATTAAACATACTTTAAAGTTGTGCAGCTACTAATAAATTATTGAAGTTTTCAACCCAGTAATTAATGGAAAGAGTAATAAATGTATAGAATGATAAATTATCTCTTAATTTTTCAAATTAGACAAGTAAAATGGACGGAGGGAGTATCTTGGAGTAGAAAGCTGGGCTGGAAAGGGTAAATTGAGTGGTGCTTGATATCATAAGCTTACGAGAAAATCCTTGATTACTGAATTCTGAGCCCACCACTTGAAACTTTTACTTTTTACTGTTATCACAACGTAGCTTGTTGTTAATCGTTTGGTACGTAGACAAAATTATCCCAGGATTATAATTTTGGGATTAATTTATCCCATATCTTGGGACTAATTTATCTCATTTAGGAGATGGGATAAAATAATCCCAGGATTAATGGAATAAGATGGATATCCCATCTTTAAGTTTGGGATACACCTTACACTTTGTTTGGTATAAAGTATAAATTTATCCTTTATACCTTCTATCAACCATGGTACAAAATTAATCTCACAGTAAGTCTTTGGGATATCCTAGCTAATGCCGTGTATCAAACGACCAATTGTACAAATGTGACTTTGAAAAAAAGACAAGGTTTAATTTTGCCGCTAGTGCAAATAAAGGGAAAATTCATATGCAGAAGGGCCCTCAAAAGTGATAATTTTTTGTTTTTAAGGCTCTTTTCTTATAGATTCAGACGAGTGACTAATGAGGAGTCACCATCGAAACCTTGTACTGGCATTAGCTATGCAAAAATGTAGTTGTCATTGAACTATTATTAGAGGTCAAAATCTTTCCAAATGTAAGGGGAACATGGACATTATCTCTTGTGGATCCTTTATATGGACTACACTGCCTTGCTGTGTTGAACTGGACTTCGTGTTTTTTGTTTTACAGTGGTGCAACATCGCATTTGCCATTGCTCAATAATGTCACCCGACTTGTAATTTTCACGCTGCATATAAACATGATCTTAGCCTGGCCTTGCATTATAACTGGATTCAGCTCGATTTGGTTATAGTCAAAGCTCGCCTAAGTTTAGTCAAAATTCGTCTCAACTCAGTTATCTCGGTCGTACATTATAAATAAAATCTATCCAATAGGCTAATTTATTATTTCTTGTGTTTTAAGTTATGTGACACTATTTACCATTAAGTCCATCCAAAAAAGAACGACTTTCTTTTTATATTTAGTGCTTAAATTTAAACTTCCCATACCCTTTTTATAATTTATAACCACACATATATATATGACTTGTTTTAGATCACAAGTTTCAAAAAATTTATTTTAATTTTAAACTCCGCGTTCAGTTAAACACCTTTAGATAATTTGGGATGGATGGAGTACTAGCTAATTTAATACTTCATATGATAATTTAATAAATGCAAATAAATTAATATGAATTTGTTATGATTTTATTCTTTTCAAAAGGCATAGCTATATGGGCAGAAGAATTTTTTTAAAAGTCAACTTGACTTGTCTAGCTCAGTTATACTACGACTCATTTGCACTCGTCTTGCAAATGAACTTTTCTAGATATAAATTCGATTTTGAATGGCAAAAATTAAAGACTAGCCCATTTGAAGGGGAAAATTTAAACCAGTTCATTTGAAGGACAAACCGTGCAATTACTGCAACTTGATTCAATAACATCTAAGTTAGATTGGGCTCTGCTCGACAGTACCCAAACTAAAATAAAATCATATAGTACTTGTAAATACTGGTAAACTACACTCTGTACCGGCCGCTTTCATTTAAATATCTCGTACGTTTGTCGTAAATCAACATCACTACAGTTTGGAAACAAATTATACGGTAATGCTGTTATCTGAATAGGAAATCTATAAAATCAAAAAATGGCATAAAGGCACAATATTCTTAAAATAGTCTTAGGGGCTATAAATGGTGTCTAATCCTACACATCCACCCATTTAAGACCATATTTGTCCAAAATCAGGAGAAGGACCTACCTTCTTTTCTTCCAAGGACCCTCTACTTTTCATGATACTAAAGTTTGCATTATTTAAGCGGCCGATTCCAAAGAGAACTGAAAGAGATAAGTTCTCCATAGAAATCAAAATTTTGAAGAACCCAAATATTCGATTTGAAAGATTGAGAAATATGGGAGACATAACACGTGTATTTTTTCTGGAATTACGCGTAGCAAAAGGCAAGGGGTATCTCTGAATTTTAAAAACACTCCAATTGCTAAAGACCGTGTCTTTGTTGATGCACCATTGGTGCATTACAATATTCGGTACCAAATTAAGCGTCTCTCAAGAAGTAGTATTATTAACACTGCAGTAGTAAAAGATTCTTACTCAATACTCATAGTAGCTATTATAGGACTAATACGTTAATTTATATAACC
This sequence comes from Lycium ferocissimum, assembly GCF_029784015.1. Classification (NCBI taxonomy): domain Eukaryota; kingdom Viridiplantae; phylum Streptophyta; class Magnoliopsida; order Solanales; family Solanaceae; genus Lycium; species Lycium ferocissimum. The sequence goes on from NC_081343.1 coordinate 59,764,320, forward strand.
CCATTGTGTGACCAACATTTAGTTAGACTGTTTGATAGTCTACCTGTTATTCATCATAAAGAAATTCGAGACATTTATATATTTAGAAACCATTTAATCTTTATAGTATTGTTTGCTCTTATTGTAGGTCCCACGATATAAAAATACAACTAGTTTGATAGTACTAAATACACTTTTGATATTTTAAGCATAGTTTATGAATCAAAAGTTTTTATTTATGTATTGGTTGTCCTATCTCCTTTCGGGTACAACGCCTTTTCCTGATATAATATAATGGACCAAAAATAATAGTAGTCGGAAGAAGAAAAGAAAAGGTAAGCTGACAACAGAGCATAAACATGGTGCTTGAATACTTAAAAAGGCAGGGTATTCACACTTCTATTTGGTTCGGTATGTATTTACCTTTAAAAAGATAATCAAATCGGTTATGAGATGGTAAATACTTACTTGTGCGCACTAGGTGTTTAAACAGATCAATTCAACTTATCATGATTAAGTGATTTAATAAAGCAAAATTTTTTATTATTTATTCATGGTTAAATGACAAAAATCTATATCCAGACACATGACATGTTGACTTATATACTGAACCCATGTTAGTCTATATATACGTACCAACATTACTTTTATGTATTTACAACTAATTATAGAAGTTGATATCTCGGGGTTTTCTTTTAACGTCCATGGCCCAAATTGAGGCAGCACCACGGCTTAAGACTGAAATGTCAAAGGGCGTCGCACGCTAATAGTTCAATTTTAAGACATTTTCTTAACCTAGTGGTCCTATTAGTGGGTGGGTAGCTGATAATTATGGAAATAAAGTTCCTCAAATATAATTGCAAGAGGCGACTATAATTAATAAGCTACTCTTTTAGTTCTTTAGTTTCTATTTTGGCTTAATTTTGTGCGCTTCATCCTCTGGAACAGTATTTACCAGTGACTACACTTCGTGCATTCATCATCATCCCGCAATTCCTATAGCTTTGCTTCCCTCTTATTTAACACTCACTAATAGTGGTCCGATTTGTGGCCTTAATTCCTTTGATAGAAATCAGTTTCCACTCTCCAGCAAAATAAACATATAGTGCTGTGGCTCAAACTAAGGTAGTAAATTAGTAATCCCTAGGTTGCATCATCGTTGGCTGCACAATTATTATTTATATAAAACCAACTGGCAATTACAAAAGCAACTAAAGAAAGAAAACGAAGAGTAAGCTTGTCGCACTCTTACTTTTAACCAAAAAACAAAAAAACAAAAATCCCCTTTTAGCCATTATATATTTAATGTTACGATTACTATGGGCAAACTGGGAATTCAAGGTGCACACGGTGAATTCACAGTCTACTGTCTTGACCTACTTTTTCTAGAACTTGTAGTACAATGACATTAAAATATTTAGCCATAATCAACGAAAGTTCTTCCTTTGAGTCCACTTTCCAGTTTCCAGGAATATCTAGGGTACATAAATAATGATAATCAAGAAGTAAAGTATACGATACTTTTGAGTTTTGATGGTTAAACAAAAGTACTACCAGCAAGACGGGGGCAGATGCAGTGATGGAGTCATATTTTTCAATAGGATGATGATTCCAAATATAAAGAAGTAAAACACTGAGAAGTCAAGAAATTCAATATCTTATTATATAGAGTACTATATAAGATAATTTTAACCTTACTTAATTTTCTAATGAATGGTCGGATACGCCCCTTGCGCTGTTAGCTTCATCCCTAACTAGGTGTAACAACGGTTATTTTGAGAGACATGGGAAGCATTGGTGAATTCAAAATTAAGATATTGTGGGTTCTAAACAGAAAGAATAAGTTTTATAATATATATTTAATATCTTTACCTACTAGATATTATACATGTAATTTGTAAATATTGAGTTCAGTTAAACTAACGAATTCATTAATGAATCTACCATCGTAAAGGACAGAAAGGAAGCTTCAAAACCAACAAAAAAGTTTGGCAACAATGTCAAGTGTTTGACACTAATTGAGCATTCGATTCGCTACTTTAGTAGGTTGATAAAGTAAAATTTCTTTTTGTGTCCATTTGGAGCTTAGCTAGTGCTCCTAATAGAAAAGGAATGGAAACATAAAATTCCATGCATTTTACTACTGGTTATGAGTTGGTACCCGCACTATCTAGAGGGAAAGATATGCTACTAAATTGAGGGCATGCCTTTTTCTCTTCGATGTATGCCCAATGGCCATCACTAAGAGGTACTTATCTCCACCGTTTACTACTTACCACCGTTTGCTATTTTTAAGAAAAAGAAATATTTTATAATAACTATTTTTAATGTTTGGCTAGCGAGTATAAAAAAACTCTAAAGGATTGATAATAATTTCAGTTATCTGATCGTGTTCTAATTTTTTATTTTTATTTTAGTATTAAAGATTAAAAATAACGTTGAAGTATTGATCGGACTAGTAATATGATATTTAAAAATTGAGAGAACTGTGAAGGAAAATGGTGTTCGTGCACAAGTGAAAAAAGTTGATCCTGACAACCAAACACAAAAAATAATAATTTATTTTCTCAAAAAACAAATATTTTCCCAAAAAAAAAAAAAAATGATATCGTACCTACATTTGCTATCCCCAATATTTTTGACAAGATAGGGAGTGGAGACAATGACCGAATTTGCTGATCCGGATCCTAATAAAAGTATGTCGTTTTACCCGATTAACATCACTTGTGTCCTCAGTAAAAAATCAACTAGTGCCATGTTTCCAACAATCCACACAAAATTACATGGTTTTCGTCATCTGCGACCGAAAGATAAAACTGTCATATCCGAATGATAATGTGGAAATTAAAACTATCTAAGAACATTAATGTGCACGATTTAATCCATTAAATAACATCAAATGGGCCACTATAGCATGCAATTTCATATTATCAAATGGGCCACTATAGCATGCAATTTCATATTATCTTCGTACCCACATGTCAAGAAGTTCCTAAATCACAAAACAGAAAATGATGTTTACCAAACTGATGAGCCTTCAAAAAGGAGAGTGATATGTGACATAATATCCAGGCATACTGTGATATCCAGATAAGCTAACAAGCAATAGACACTAAGGGACAAGTATAATTGTGTGTGTATATTCTTAGGTGCTTTTATTTTAATAAAAAGTAATCTTACTTCGAGGAATATGGGCATTAGATAACCACAAATCTTCAAAATCGCACTAAAGCTAATACTAATTAAATTGGAGATAGAACGCGGTAAAGTAGTTTTAACATTTTGTGATGGTGCAAAATATTCAAATTCCCCTAAGCCCCTGAATATGAGAACCATGGTGAATAATTAAGAAATCAATCAAACAAGAACTTGTTGATATCAAGTTGTAGTTTTGCTTATACCACTTAATGAAATCAACACCAGACAATCTCGAGTTAGGCATAGCAAATTAAATGTGCAACATAAAACTGGACGGCTAGAAAATAGAAAAAATCTCCCATGTAAATAACTCAACTTATTTGTATCAGTTCTTCTTTTAGGATGTGTTTGTTATGATTTACAATTAACTTCTCTGATTTATTCAACGTTTGATTGTCTTAAATTGTTTGCTTTTTTCAAATGGGTGAAAGCAACTCATGTCCTTTAGTGGGCATAAGTCACTTCCCGTACAACTTGTTAATTCTTACTAAACGGTAAATGCTATTGTTAATCCTTATTATTCCCAGCTATCACCAAAGGACTACACAAGTGCCCGTATTCTGTTACCATCATATGAATGCATCCTGCTTTCAGAACAATATTCTCACCGGTGATAAATCTGAATAACAGCAGCAGTAACAAAATTGTACAGAAAGGAACAAAATCAGGGAGATTTCCCTGTTAGAATAACATTATATCCATGATCAAAGATACAGTCAATAACAGATTACATGTGTTTTTAGTCGATGATTAAAGCTACTATCAGAACAAGAATTTTTTGCTGGTGTATATTCCCTCTTCCAAGAAAACATAAAATGATAAGAGGGTGAAAACCTGAAATTGAGGTGGATTGGTGTGGAAAATTTGATCTTTTACAAAGACTAAAATCCTTATCATTTACATGTAATAACATATATCAACATGTATGACAACGGAAAAATCTAAAAGAGGGCGTAAATGGACAGCTCCACCAGTGAAAAGTCAAACAAGGTCAGTACTTTGAGCTGTTGGCCTTCTTTATAGTAGCAGCTTTAGCACTAGACTTTAGTTGGGTGGCGCGATTAAAGGAACTTTTGGGGTTAAGCGCCTTTCTGATCTTAAAAACAGTCCAGGCAGTCCCAACAGCATGTCCTGCTGCATCAAGCCCTTCGCTTGCCACTTTTGCTGCCTCATCTCCGTACCTATAATACCCAAATTACTTCCGAGTTAATTTCAAAAGATTTAAGCAGCATGTCTTCATATTATTGTATTGCCTAACTAACGTAGTGCGCGTTTAATATGTTGAGTCTAAGATATTTAAGTTAATATTCACGAGATGACACGTGAGGAAACAAGTTGAAATGTATTTCAATGGTAAGACTAGACTTCATAAATAAGGATATAGCCAGGAGAATTCATCAGACTGAGCTTTACTTCTGCTGAACAAGTTCAGTTGTCACGGTGGATGATGTGGACATTACATTCTTTCCAGCTACTTCAACAGCATCACATATTCTGCCTATAACAAATAAGGACAAATATTAGGCTCCTGTTGAAAGACAATTATATATGTTGACAACATACTGATTGTGATTAGCTCTAGTAAATGCAAATGCCAAAATGCAGTGTGAAAAGCACTAAAATATCATCTTTTGTGCCTGGGTGGTCGGAAACAGGAACCTCCATCTAAAATCAGGAATTACTTTTAGCGCTTCTCCAGAACTCAGAAAATAGAAACAGATCCTCAAAGTTAAAGTTGTTCTTCAACAGTCCTTTTGCAGGAAAAATCAACTTCCAATGAAGAAAAGATGAGTTTTTAAACAATAAAAAATAACTTAAATGTTCCCTCATAGCAACAATATATACAGCATAGTTTCCTCCTTCTAACATTGCATATAACCGTCATTCGTGGTCCTAACTACTAAAATTTAGAAGCATACAGAGCCATCATTGGCAGTGTGAATAAAATGATTACTTCTAGAGCTAATAAAATGATTACTTCTAGAGATACTCGTGTCTGTGAATGTGTCTAAATTCAATTCATTCTGTCCTGAATCTGAGTTTAAAAGAAAGAATAACTAAACGGCAAAACATATAGACGGAGACTCCAGAAGGGTGCAAACTCAGTCAGAAAAAAGGGGAAGAGTTTTGACTTACAAAATCCATCCAGAGTAGCAAGGACCATCTCCCCTGGCAGCATCTTGAAGAACTTCTTTCCTGCTATGGAATTCACAACTGAACTAGTGAAGAATCCTGAAACCTGGAGAACTCCAGAAAGGACTCCAAGTGCTACTTTCTCAGTCATCTTTGTTACTCTCTTAACCCTGGAAAACACAGCCCAACTTGAGTTGACAGTTTATTCTTCTCTTAGATGATTTACGGCTAGGTATATGAGTAGTTAATCACACTGAGGTGAACCAAATTATGTAGGTAAGGAAAATGGACAACGAGGAAGATCCATTAACATTTCAAACTGAAAAACAATACCAATCCACTTGTAGCAAAATCTGTTAAAATTATATCCAAATTTTCATAGTCAGACAGTTCATTAGGGATCTCATCTGCAATATCTCAAAAGACACTGCAAGCATTTGTAGTAATAGTATTCTGGCTAGTGACCAAAAAATTTCCCTTTCTTTTGTTCATTCAGTAATGTACAACCCATTGTTCAATGCTTAACTCGAATAACATGTGAAAGAATCATGGTATTTACATGGTACTCAGTTTAACAAACTTCACCAGAAGCGCCCTAGTAGCTAACTAGTTATCGCACTCCTTCAAAATCCCAGCTCAATTGATGGATTTCAAAAAATATATAAGCAAACTTCCTAGAGAGAAAAGGTAACTTGAATAACAATAACAGCATAGGATGGATGATAATCTAAGAGTCAACATAGCCTTGATGATTTGGAGGAAGCAAGGCAAATGACCATCAACTATTAAAAGGTCATCATACCTTTTTATCCTCTTCAATGTCTCAGGACTAATCTCGGCCTTCGTCCCTGTAGCCATCCTTTGCTTTAAAATATCATTTCCGCGCTTCAATCGTTCTACTGACACATCTCCACACCACAAAATCCCCTTGATCAGCTGACCTGATCCTTGAGCAACTAATTTTGCAGCTAATCCACTATACTCCTCCACATTGGGCGCTAACGTGGTCCAGTATTGAGCGCATCGCTCTTCCAATATCTCCTTCTTTTTCTCCGATTTCAAGTCTTCTGGAGACAACTCCCTTGCCACTGTTCCTCCCATTGCCAATGCCGCCTTTTCCTCCACCTTCTGAACAGAAAACCTGCTGTAACTTTTCAAAATAACATCCAGCTCCTTCAACAATTTCTCCTGACCCTTTGAAGCAATCGTCAACCCATAATTCAACGTATCATCCATCGGTCCCTTTTCTTTCTCCTTTTTACCCTTTTCTTTCTTTTTTTTACCCTTTTCTTTCTCGTCATCACTGGAATCCAAATGATCCTCTATCAAAGCTTGAAATGAGAAGAAATAATGTGAATCATCCAATTTCACCGCGGTCAGGTCCTTAGTTAACGGCCATTGGATCTCATCACCCACACGAGCAAGAATAGCAACGGTATTCTTATCTTGCAACAGACGAAACAGATATAAATCACCCGTGGCTAGCTCAACGGAGTAATGTTTATCAATCAAATGGATTAGGACACCAGGGATAACGAGAAGGGTTTCCTCGTGAGACTCAGGAGGGGCAGAAGGGATTATTTCGTAATTGTCAGGGATGAGTTTTTCGTCGGTGAGGTCCTTTTCGTCTATGGTTGGATAAAGATTGGGACGAGAATCAGAGGTTGATTGGAGATTTGGATCATTGTGAATGACATGTGGATAAAATGGGGCTTTATGGAGATTAGGGTTCTGAGAAGCCATTGAAGAGCTGAGAAAATTGTTGAGGATGAAGGAAAAGGAAGAAGAAAGATTGGATTTTTTGGAGGAATAAGAAGCGAACAGGGAGAGACACGTGGAAGGTTGTTTTCATGAATAACTGATATAACTGTCTGGAAGTTCCCGCGCAAGTCCATTTGGATTTTCTTTTTTCCTTTTTAGTTTCGATAGGAACTATATTAGATCATAATTTTAGAAATATATTTGAAAAATCATAAAAATGTTTATATTTCATTATATAGTAGTGATATCTATAAGAAAAAAGGACGAAAGTAATCTTTTCCATTTTTGTCCCTTCCATTAAAAGAAGTAGTAAATCGTTTTTTCATTTGGTTTTACTCTCTCCCTTCACTTTTACTTGTCTAGTATTCTAAATACATTTTTCACTTTTAGTTGTCATTTTTAGCATATCAAGAGAAGATAATTTCTTTTTCCCTGTTTTACCCATAATATCAATTACTCTTTTCAAATCCACTAAAAATATGCACCAATTAATATGAATGTCATGGTAAATTATGAACTTCATTTATTATCCACTAAAAATATGCACCAATTAATATGAATCTCATGGTAAATTATGAACTTCATTTATTAAGGGTGTGCAAAGTTCATAGTGGACAAATAAAAGTGAACGGAGGAAGTAATACTTATTACTATCTTTTTAGCAAAGAATGGGGTATTACTTATTGGAAAATAAAGTTATAAATAGCAGGCAGAAGAGAACAATATAGAATTGATAAAGAGGATATCAAAGTTTTGCATATGATCCATTTGATCACCTTCTATAGCAGAGGAAAATGTTTTCCTCCAATTATTTTCCAGAATACAGATTTGCTTTTTTTAGCAGACATCAAATTTATGAAGAAATCGACTGAAAAGAACTATTATTGGCTCCATGAACCAGTTCTCTTTAACTTCTTGGGTAGAAAAGAGTAATTTTCTTTTCAAAATTTAACAACAAAAGTCCGTATCTCCATGGGACCAAGCTCGACTACAAGGCTAGACATGTCTACTGGACCTCCTCTTATTGGTGCAGACTCACTACCACTGTCATGTTCTATATTCCAACTCATCTTCTTCATCTCATTCTTGCCTTGATTCGCAGATAAGCTTGTTTCCTTGATTGCCTTTATCTGAATACAGCGCAAAGATGTGTTCTTAGAAACTTTATGTGCAAAAAGTATAAGAGAAAGAAGAATCATTTCCTACTTTGTAACAAGATGAGCTGAGACTGTCGAGGTTAGGAATTATCTAATATAATGGAAATCAGCTTACAAGAGCATATTTAATAAGTAGAAAACGCAGACATACCCTTTTTCCAGCAAACATCTCCTTCAGTTGAACCTTGGTAATCGTCGAATAATCAACATCTTCACCAGCCTATCCACATCCACAACACATAAAAAGCACAAGGGTTAGTAGTGATATCAGTTAACAAGGCACAAGCGTAGGTCCAACCTATAATGTTGTCACGTGTCACTCTCTTAATTTTACATTTTCTGCTTCAGAATTCAACTAAACACAAGCAGTTAAAAAAAAAAATTAAAAGTAGGGTTGCTGTTCTATTGTGAAAGTACAGCTGAAACAAGGAAATGAGATAGGACTTTCATCAACTTCCAATTCATCCGCAATTTGTATGCTCATTTCTATCCAAGAACAGCTTAGTTTATTTTTACCTCATATAGATGAGCCAAACGGAGAAGTACACCACCATTATCCAATTCCTAGAGATAGAAAAACCAGAAGTGACTACATTAATTCATTGAAGTAAAGGGATCATTCTAATCACTGCATGATCTGTACAATAACCTGGAGAGTAATCAGTGCAACATTAGGAGGTAAATTATAATTGGGATTCATGGTGGTGGCTTTGGTTAAATGAGAAGCTTTCCATTCTTCCTGATTCTGCAAGATCAAGTATACAATTTCCCAATATCAAGCAGTAATATTGTTACATTGATCATTTAAATTCAAGGAATATAATAATGTGGAAAGGGCCTACAGTATTTTTTCCTCTTCTTAATGAGTTGAAATTACCTCATGTCCAAAAGCTAAAACAAGAGGTGAATAAATTTCTTGGCCAGTTGTTCTGCGCCATTTTGAACCATCGCCATTTTTATGAATCCCTAGATAGTAGTTCCCTCGAACCTGACCAAGTGATATGAGAACAGAGAAGTTTAAAAGAAGCATTCAAGTCAGAGGTTGCTACATTTTATATTTCTTAAGGACATTTCCCTAATTAGAAGCTATAGAGGCCTATGACTTCTTTGGAATGCCATACGAAACATACCGTGAGTCCCTCACATGTATCCCCCACACAAACAGTCTCATCAAGGGCTTCACCCACTCCTCTACTATCATCATAGATCAAGCGCCTGGTTAAAAATAAAATCGATTACCTTTGTAAGGCCAATTATCATATTAAGCAAAATATCTTTATGAACATATTAAAACGAAAAAACTTCAAATGCTATTGAACCTATGCAGCATGAGTTCTATTTCTCCATCTTTAATGCTGGCTCCTCCTGTTGCACGATCCACCAAAACAGACAATTCTGATTTGTTATCTGTTATGTACATTCCAAGATTCACCTGACAAATGAAAATAGTTAAACAACTTCTGAGAAGACTAATGTATTGGATTCTGAAGGAAAATGCAACTGATTAGACCATTTCATTCACATGTAGAAAACTTTTGGCGCACACAATTTATATACAAAGAAAATACACAAATTAATTGAGAGCAAACTTAGGCTTTGTTTTCACAGTAAAGAAATATATGTTAACTCCAACATTATTTAAGCACATTCTGGTTATATGTTCCAATTAAGATGATGCCTTTTCAATTCTCAACCAAAAGAACAAAAGAGAAAATATAGAAGCAACAGATGATTTCAAACCGTTACTGTGGACTACATCCCAATGCATCATTGTCAATCTCAACACTATGTTAGTCACATTGAATTAAACTAAGTCCATCGCAATTAATAATCAACAAAATTTCATATAAGACTTCACCGAGTTCGATCACAAAATTGCAATTTCAATTCAAGAAAGTCTGTGTTGGGACTTTACTGGATAATAGTTCCCTGCAACAGGTTGAGTAACTTGGAGGTCCCAATCAGCTCTGTGATCTCTAACCTGATAAGCAAACAAATCATCGCGCAAATTAGCTCTAAAGCAAACAGAAAAATCCTGATGACCGTTTTCCTAGTTCATAAATTGCCAAAATAAATAAATGTTCATACATGCAACACGCATATTGAGGCAATAGAACAGATAGCAAAGCATGGCAACTAGAATGCCAACATCAAGGAATTCTATTTCAGATTGAATAAATGGGAATAAAACACTGGAAAATTTATTTCAAGATGTGTATAATCACTGCATATATGATAATCAAAGAGGACTGTAATGTTAAACTTACTCTTTTTAGAAAGTCCCTCCCATTAGAGTCAGTGTACAACACTTTATCAGTGGCCATATTTGCTGTCATTTTGGTAATGACCTCCTTTCCAACACTATCTTCTGTCGGTATGGGACCAATCTTCAATAGAAGAGGTATGTCAGATATACAGTTTCTAGACTACCCTTCAATGTGAAATGACACTGGGCAGAGTTGACTTACAGTGAATTCGAGTTCAACGTGTTCTTTGTCTTTGTAAATCCTAATTACCTGAAACATTGACATGTTGAGACATAATAGAACCCGATGCATACAGTTTATAAAACAATAAATGGGAAAAGATCCAAATGTTTTGGTGCTGAGTAAGAGTGAGTTAGTCAAGGAACCATGCATCACACCTGAGATATCCATGAGTTGAATTTCTGGTGAATTTCATCGACCAGGGGTCCACGCATAACCTTTATTGGAACCTGCTAACAAAGAGGAAATTAGTTTCCAGTATGAAGAAAACTAGATAGCGTGTAAGGGATGCTAATCAAAACTATTGATTTATTGAGGGAGAGATGTAGAAGCACAATTGCTCTAATAATTTTTAGTTGTTGAATAACAGGAATCAAACGGAGAAAATGTAACTCACTGATTTTGCAACTATGACTGGCGGTGATCCATCAGGTCTGAAAATGTAGGCACCAGAATCCTGCAATGGGTAATACAATTAACATCAAAACTTACTGTGTCCCCTTATTAATGCGCTGTAACGTATAATTATACCTAGAAGAACATCATCAAGTACCTGATCAACGGTGACACTTGATCCATACCAAAGATAGCTTTGTTGTACAGGTACATCAACCTAATAATAGTAAAATAATATCCTTTAGAATTTATGTATATATATGTAGACTACCACTTGACGGACTGCTATCTGTTTCCCTCAGTAAGATCGTAACACCAACATAATGCATTCAATATGTTGCCATGTTGAGATTCTGACATAACTAAGAACTTACCCCTGTTTTAGAATTATATAGATGTTTAAGTTGACCGGTATTTGAGGAAAAGGACGCCTTCAAGTTCCCTGGTCCAATTTCAACAGTCTCGTTCAGCCGAACGTTCATCTTTGTAAAATAGCCAGTGGAGCTCCCTGTATAATTTCAGCAGACACTGAAGCAGATGGAAGATGAAGTTGTGATCATTTTACTTTTTGAAAACAGGCAATGCCTTCTGATCTTTGAGTCATCGATACAGCACATTAGTGATGAAAAAAGACATGGAGAAAGAACATTTCATGTTACCGTTCTGCGATGCTTTAGATATAAAATAAGTATTCCAGCCAAGAGGTGGCACAGACACTCGAAAGAAGAGCCAAGATTTGGGAGCTTGTTTGGGTGATATTCCTAGATATGCCTCAACATAAAACTTTCTCAAGTTGCTGGTAATATTATCCAACTCTATAAATTGTGCCTCGACCAGATTTCCCATGGAATCTTTTACAATAAGATTAGCACTGTTGACCTGTTAAAGCAAATACAATTGGATACCCATCAAGAAATGAATAAGCCACATAAGAGAAAGAAAAAGGAGTAGAGGAACATTATATAATTTGTCCGAATTATAGGACTGACATTTAAACTGAAATTAGCTAGTGTTGTGGACAGCTCTAATTATTAGCTTGGACTTGAATTGCATCTAATTACACAGAGATCCAACAAGATAACTTCTCAATATGTAATTCTTCCTTCACTAATTAGAATGTTTAGTGAGTTTCAACTGGTTATTCAGCAGCCACAGTGATTTGAAAATTACCAGCAAACATACTGATAAAACTAAAAGTCAGGAATATTTGATTACTTGAAATGGACATCGTTTAGGATAGTAGAAAGGAAAATGCAATACAAATATATGGAATAGGAGACCTTATAAAGGATGCTTGGATATAGGGTCATCATACTGCAGTATATCAAGAATATCCACAGCATTAAGTTGCTCACCAGCTATTTTATTAAAAAAAGCCATATTCATAATATTCAGGTCCTAGTAGTCATAAAATGAGCAAAGGAAAGAAAAATAGAAAGGATTATTCATTCACCGGGATCTTGATGATATCAGTTCGATTCCATCCAAGAGGATTGTATGCCACAACGACCTGAAAGTGGGAGTATTGGTGTAAAAACATTGTTGCCAGCACACTCATAAGGATTTTTTTTTTTTCCTTGGCGCACTCATAAGGTGTGAAGCCGGTTGATAAGAAGAAGGAAAAAATACCAAATTCTTCCCCTCAGTAATATCTTCTTCAGTTGGTGGACAATAACTTATATTCAGCAGTTGACACTGTTCACGACATGAAAGAAAACGGAAAAGGACATGTCAGTTAACTCGTAGTTTCCAACTTCCTTTGAAGCTCATTTCATCTAGGGATATTAAGGCACAGCATATCCACTTAGAACAAACATGTCATTTGAGAAAGGAAAAACTATTCAAACAGAAACTTTTGAAACTCAATATTTATCTACGTGTGAATGTTCTGCAAATTTTAACAAACTTAGTAACAATTACTAGTAGTTTTTTAAGCTAAAAAAAAATTGAAGGGAGACACAAGTAATAAAAAATGCACCTGATTGAATGATGATGAAGTGGTAGAACATGGACCTGATGTTGAATTAACCAGGCATGATAGAGCAGAATTCACGACAGCTTCTGACTGAAAATCAGGAATATGAAAAGTACTATAAATATAAAATCATCCTAAACAATAGCATGAAAAATAAAGTTCAGGCAAAAGAGTTGAATTTCAAATTGAGAATAGGAGCCCACTTCAGAAGCTCCAATAGCCAAGCGTTTTGCATAGTCATCAGTTGTATGTTGTTTAGCAGTACCAGTCACAGCATCATGGTGTTGTGTAATTCCTAGAGCATCTCCCAAGCTAAATGTGTTGAAGCCATTTGATTTCCTCCCAGTTAAGAATTCAAGCTGGCGAGCAGCCTGTCAAAGGAAAATCCTAAGGGTTAAATTTGATGTATTCAACCTATATTCTCACTATTGAACCCATTATACTTTTGCAAATATGGATTCAAATTTTAATATTTGAGGAATTTTTAGTAATCTCCACATAGATATCTATGTCTCGTGTACAAATTTTGTGTTTAGTTGAACCCGTTTAGCCCGTAATGCATCCCCCTCTGCAGCCTATTTTGGTTCAGATCAGTTTGTTATTTCGCATGAACTCATCCTAGATTAAGTGAAGTAACGACTACAGAGACTCCAATGTTAGCAAGATTAAGAACTATGCACCAATTACAGTGTGTGTTGAAACATAATATAATTAAGTAATTCAAAGTGTGATCTCTCTAACAGCTTAAACTATTAGATCGGATGGTCATACATTCCAACAATAAGGATATCTTATTAAGCTTCTCACAGAGACTAGTGAATATTAGCACAAGAACTAGATAAGCAACTTGGAGATCATAGTTTCACAATTTCTTTACTACAGTCAGGTTCCTTTTGACGTTGATGTTGTAATATGGAATCATGGAACCAGAAGTAATAAATTAAGTGGACTCACCAGATAATATCCACTTAGCATACGAACATATCGCTTTAAAGCTGGTCGACTGGTAAAGAAACCAGTCCAATAAGCATTTTCGCTATCAGCATATCTGAAATTAGTTAGACGTGTTAGATGAACTCAACAAATATTCAAGATAAACCAGAAGGTATATAATATCAAGCAAGTGCTCACGGAAAGTAATCATCAGTTTTTAGAGGCCAAGATTCATTTGTTGCATGTTTTGCATCTACATAAATTGACGGAGTAGAGTACAATGCATTAACTCGACCATCCTGTCAAAAAAAAAAAAAGGAATGAAAGCAAGTGAGTCTCTATGATTTTGCAAATATTTAACTGTAAAAACATCAGCATCTCTTATAAGTAGAGACTCATATCTGTTTTATTAAAAATTTCCTCTTTCGGAATAAAGTTATTAGATCCTTTTGAAATATAACTTAGGAGAAGACATATTGAAGTAACCACTCATACAGTTGAAGAACATGTTCATAGATTTTTGTCAAGGAATTTAATATCTAAGTTTTCTGGAGAGCCTGATTATAATACCTTGTTGACATAGTGAATTAATTTATCCATTTCTTTGAACCACGATTCAGCATATTGGTATTTGAAGTCATTTCCCATGGTCCACATAATGTGATTGGTACGTGTTACATTTGCCTGCATATCACAGCATCCAGCTTTTCATTGATTGCATGTACATGTATATCTATTTCCTGAATTAATAATTATGAACAACTGAAAGGAAATGCAATTTCAGAGTGTACTTGAGTGATTGCAGCATTGATAAAGTCATTAACCCGTATATCAACATTGAAGTCAAAGATAAGAGGATCGTCCTGCAATTCATTTACCCAAATATATGAAATTAGTTCTCCCTTGATACTAAAATAAACCATAGAGAGACCTATTTTTGCTTTCTGATATAACCTGGACTGGAACAAAATCATCATTCACTTCAAAATGGAAACCATTTGGTGGACCATAATTTACAGGAAATGCATTGGTAAATATCTGCAAAGCACCGATAAAATGGTGTTAACCACAAGTGAGCAATGATATAAGATAAATGAACAAAGCTTAAGAATGCTCCATGAACCTGGGAGGAAGAACCAAATGTTCTTGAACCACGCCATATAACCTCAAGAGCTTTATCCTCCGTACGTTTTGCTCTGTCTTGATAGTCAATTCGCGCAAAATGAACAGAATCAAATCCTACCTGTGAAAGTTATCAGGGAGAATGAGAAGTTAAAGAAGGATCAATAAACTTCAAGACATTTCAGTAAGAATTTAAGTTATATACACCGACAATATAAAAGTCATTAGTTTTTTTTTTAAAAAAAAAAATTGTTTCATTACATAGGGAAGGGGAAATGGGGGAGGAGACACTCTGTTAGTTAGTTTAACATGTGACAGCAATTTCCTTACCATTTGTATCAAGTTTGATGTTTTGGGCTTGGCACATGAATTAAGAAATTCACTTACTCCTAAATTTTAAGAGGGGTTTTGACAAAAATACCCTTAGTAATTATTTTCTTTTCTTTTTTGGTTGTGACATATTTATCGTGGGGATTACGAATGTGTCAAGGCCAAATAAGTAAAAAAGAATTAAATACCTTCTTGGTTTTGTGAAACATCGATTATTTTGGACCACCTTTTAGAGGCGAAAACATCAAATATTTTGGACCAGATGGAGTAATATTATAATACAGATTTACATTAATTACCTTATAAGTGATCTAATTGCAGAGGCGGATGGAGCACTATAACTTGGGGTTTTGATTAAAATACCCTTAATTATGGTTTTCTTTTCTTTTTAGGTTGACATAATTACCATAGGGATTAGGAATGTGTCAAGGAAAAATTTATAATAAAGAATTAAAAACTTTCTTGGTTTTGTAAAACATCAATTATTTTGGACCAACTTTTAGAAGTTAAAACATCAAATATTTTGGACCAGATGGCGTAATTATTATAATACAGATTTACATTAACTACCTTATAAGTGACTAATTTTGTAAATATCGTTATAGAACTTAAACTCTAAACTACATCATATTAACGCTCTCTCTTAAATACCTCAGCCCCAAGAAGATAAGCTTGCACAGCAGAGTGTCCAAATGGATCGATCTGCCATCCTGCACGAGGAGTGATATTGAATTCATCCTTTATCAATTGATGGCCTAGTGTTGTCTGATCAATCATATCTATGTAATGGCAAGTCGCTTCATCGTGCATACACCAACCACCATTTCTGTTCCAGAATTCGTTTTTTCAATCAAAAATCACCCAAGAAGAGTAAAAAAATTAAAAGTTCCTTGCAAGTGAGTTAACAATTAACATACACGAATTCCAGCTGACCAGAAGCCACAAGATTTCTCACTTCTCCTTGAATGTCTGGACTTTGCCTTATCCACCACCGATGGAAAAATGCCTACAGTAGGATTAACAGAAAAATACCTAATAAAAAATTGTGAATCTTTTGTTGATTACAACAAATGTGCCGCAATACCAAACAAGTTGCTTATGCACAAAAAAGAAAAAAGAAAAAAAGTTGTTTATGCACGAAAAAATTAACACAACACAATTGTTTCTTCTAGTGAGACATCTGATATCAATCAAGAAATGAAAATAAAACAGCTTTACCATTTCAGCAAAGACAAACTTCCTATTCGGGTCACGTCGTAATGACATAACAACAGAGTCCAGCACATTTTCAACACAGGCACCCTGCAATACATCAATCATTTTTATTAGCAGCTACACATAAACAATTAAACATAATTTCCAGTTTCTACATAAGATGTATGACCTGAATGCTATTATTTGATCCAACATAGTACTGATCAATGGTCTTTAACCAGCCAACATCATCATGTGAATGAGCAACCAAATGAACATTCAATTTGCCTTCAACAATACCACCTCCAGTATTGTACTTTAGGTACCCATTTACACCATCAGCACAAAGAATATACAAAATGAACAGAAGAAATGAAGCTATAGTAACTGAAGTTCCCATTGTGAATCAAAAATATTGTTTCTCTTAAAATTATGATAAACCAGTTTATTTTTTTATAACTATATAGAAAGAAGACTTAAAATTTCTCAAAGAATAGTCAACATGAAGAAGTCAAGTAATATCTGACAAAACTGCATTGGTTTTTCCCACGGCATGTACCAGCCGTCCTGCTAATACATTTGGATTTTTGGGATATATTGGATTTCACGTGCAAGTAATATGGATGTTTTATCAATAATCATTCCTGTTTGATTCTTGTCTAATTCCAATAAAAAAAGAAAAACAGAGACGAAAAGGTTGAGTACTAAATACTATTGGTAGCGTGAATAAATAGGTATGAATTTTATGGGCTAGCGAAGGAGATCAACACTAGGGACAACATGGTCTGTATAGCACGTAAAGTAAATTAATCAAGAATGGAGAAAACCACTCTGTCAAAACTCAAAACAAGAACCTTTTTAAAATTGTTTCTTCATATTGTATTACATTAAATTGATGCAATGATTTCTTAGATAATCTCAAAAGATATAGAATTTACAAAGATACACTCAATGGTTCAATAATATAGACCAGATTCATGCTGATTATATTGTATTAAATTGATGCATTGATTTCTTAGTTAATCTCAAAAGATAAAGAATTTAGAAAGATACATTCAATGGTTTAATAATATAGACCAGATTCATGCGGAGGTATATAATTTTATCTTTCAAAAATTAATACATCAACTTTCTTAATTAATCTGAAAAGATAGAAATTTGAAAAGTTCCATTGAATGGTACAATTATATAGACGAGATTCTTATACAGAAATAAAAGGTGCATTTGAACAGTCATTCCCTATGGCTATTTGAACAGTCATTCCCTCAACCTTGACACATGCATCTATGTCATTTCAAATGTTATTTTCTCGTCTTTAATAGTGTTGATCCTCATATTAGTTGTCTTAACAAACCCTATTATGTGTGAATACATTTTCATGGATATAACTTATATATACACAACAGAATAATTTATAAATTGTTTACTAAATATGGATTTAATCAAACATTAATAATTCAACAACACTATAGAGTAACGATATATCATGTTATGAAAGCAAGAAACCAATGAGCAAATAGGGCCGGCTGAAAGGGTAGGCAAGTAAGGCAATGGCCTAGGGCCCCGCCTTTTTGGGGGCCCCACTTTTTTTTAACATCCTATATGTATATATTTATTAATTTAAAAAAAAGTGTGCGTTAAATTGGAAGTTTGGAGATATATTGGGAAGAAGTACAATAGTTATTTCTTCCTTTTATTATTTGGTTTTTTTTTTTTTTTGGGGGGGGGGGGGGGAGGGGGGTCCGCATTGGGGTTTTTTTTGGGAGAGAAATGGTAACTTCTTCCCTTTTATGGAAGTAGTTACGTTGAGCATAATTGGGGGGAATGGGATCACTATTCTTGGTAATTTTATATTTGTAGTATCCTTATTTATTTGGGTAAGTATTATATTGTTTATATTTACCTATTTTCTTCTTCCTTTCATCATTCTTGTACTCTAATTATTATTGAAAATTCTCCGTTCTCTAAACACCTAAACATTCCACGCAAAATACTTACGAAGATCAAGATTTACTTTTTGGCGTCTTCTTCAAAAAAATGCAATCATTATATTGAAGAAAAAACTTCGATATCATTATATCAACTTATCAAGTTGATTTTTGAAAAAGCTAAAGTTGTTGCTTATTTCATAAGAATATTTTTGTTGTAGTTGTTAAGAACTTATTCAATTTGGGTCATTCTAACTAGAAAAAAATCAGTTGTATGCAAAAAGAGAGATTGAATGGATTGCTATATTAAATGGAAAAAGAATTGAGAACAAGAATAGATTATTACAGTTAAACCAATACTGGAAAAGAGAAAATGGGCTTTAAATAAAAATATATATGTTCTTTCTTTATTTTTTTAAAGAAAATTGGAATGAAGGAAACCCCAATCTTGTTACAGTTGTGAGCAAAGGAAACCAAAATGTTAAATTACCGTTAAGTAGAGCTGTCATAAATTATACTTTTTCTATTTCATAACCAACAATACGGTAGAGAATTCAGCAGACCCAAGTCATATCACATATGCCATGAAACGTCTAATATTATAGTAGTATGACTTTTGAGGAAAAAGCTAAAGAGCTTGAGAGAATATTGAAAAAGCTACCACACTTGGGTCATTCTAAAGAGGAAAACCAGTAATGGCATTGCTCAAAATGGAAAAGCAAACAAGAATCAATTAGTTACAGTTACAACCAATACTGGAAAAGGGAGAATGGGCTTGTTGTCTTCTCATATGATCTTGGTCAAATTTGTATCTCATCATCAGCTAGTTTTGTGATTAATTTAGTCTCAAAATCATATTTCTTTGTTGGGCTCCATGTTATCTTGTCCACCCTTGAGATATTATTATTGTCCACACTTTAGATGCCTAGTCCTAGGCGCTCGGGAGGTGTTATAGCATCCCACATAGGTTGAGGGTAAGGGACAATTGTTATTTTCTTGTATCTTGTGATCTTTATTTTTTTTAAGGGTGAATTAGCCAGAACATCTATTTTCTTACTGCAATGAAACCATTCATGATTTATCAACATGCACAACTGGACCATGAGGCGACAGGCTAACAAAATATTTTTGTCATAGTGACACAGACCCCTACTTTATATCATTGTTTTAAAGTCGTGGGCGCCACCTTTTGTATAGTACTTATAGCTTTTTGAGGTATAGTAGGTTGCATGCAGATTGAGTATTACTGTTGGTAGAAAGTATAAATTAACCTATAATTAATTTATACCTTACCCAAAAATATTTTTAAATGTGATATTATTCGTTTTGGATCAAGTTTCGCGGATATCCAAAAAACCTACATCATTTTGGATCAATCTCACCATGATTATAAAATCGTTTTCGATTATAATCCTGATATTCAAACGTCTTTAAGGGGTTGGATTATTTCGTCCATTACCTCATGACTTTTGAGTCATAAATCATAATCGAGTCCCATAACGCCAAAAGGTTCAACATCGATATTAAGCACATAATTCAGTTTAAATAGCTCCAACCGATTATAGCGCAATTATTGATGACAAGATAAAGACGTGCTGAGAGACGTCCAAATTTGATATAAATGAACAAAGAATTTAGTAGCTGTTAAGTGAAAATGATGTTTGCTTTCTCCTTTTAACATTTTATACATGCGGATAAAATCGAACTACAAAACAACCAGCAAGTGATGAATTTCTCCCATTATTCAACAATCATTTTGAGTTAAGCAATATATGCTCATCGTTCTCCTATGATGTTAGTACGCAAAAGTGGATCCAAGTTTTGATGTTTATGGGTTCCTATAATAAACTCAAGATGGGATCCCACAAACCCATTGGCTAAATCCGCCCCGGTTAAATAGTATGTCGTACCAAATATTCAATGTCCATTATATTGGCCCATTTATGAACAGGGTCCCCATTACAACCCATTGATATTGACACTCGTGGAAAGACTGAGTCAACGTATTCCTTGGTCTATCCTTTGGTAGCTATTCTGCAGTTAGTGCCTTTTCAATTGAGTATACACAAGGACATCCTCAAATTCTAGAAATGAATGATTAAACGAATATGCGCACCTACCAAAATTCAACACCTCTGAAAAAACAATATGGGTTTGAACCCTATTCTTATACTGAAGTACTTTAATGGAAATTGATAGGGGAATAAAAAAGTCAAAAGGTAACTCATGGAAAAGGACATTACATATATTCAAATTTTAAAATATTTTATACATAAAAAATTTAGGTTTTACTATATAATTTATAAATATTTCTTAAGTTTTTTGTAGTTCTTTAACTATTATCATATTATTCAAGGTTGAAAAGTTTTGAATGTCAATAATTTTATATCAGTTCCCAATGTTTCAATTCTCTGTTCTGTCAAATAACGTCCAAAACCACATTTCCAGAAGGCTTAACCTAGATGGCCCATTAAATTCAATTTAAATATGTAATGACAATAATGTTGGATATCTACTTTGCATAATTTATTTTCCCCTAAAAACATAACTTAAGTTTTGTTGTTTTGTCATGTAATTAATACTTATTAGCCTGAATACTTATTTTAGCATGACTTAGTATTTTTAGATTATGGTCATTTTCTTTATAGCTTGTTAATTACCAATATTTAAAAGAAACCCATTTACAAAGCTTCTTGTTAAATATTTTAATACATGTCATCGAACTCTTCTCACATTTGTGTTATTTTCTTAAAAAACCTTAATTATATTTTTGTATCCTTGATCTTTCAACTTTGACAACAAAATAAGCAAATAAAGCTAAAGTATTATTCATCAAGACTATTATATAAAAACCGAAAAAAAGCCGAGAAAAATTTTAAAACCCAAATTTTATTGGTGAAGTATTGGTGTATAAATTTAATTTTTTGGTCAATCAATACAGTACTTTAAAAATTTGCCTGGCTCTCCTACTAATTAATCACAATACACAAGGACGTCCTCAAATTCTAGAAATGAATGATGAACCGAATATGCGCACCTACCAAAATTCAACTCCTCTGGTAAAAAAACATATGGGACCTCTCCTAACCCTATTCTTATCCTCTTGAAGTACTTTCCAGTGAAGAAATCAGCTATGGGAATAAAGAAAATCGGGAGGTAATTGCTCATGGAGAAGGACGTTTTCATATTTCTCAAGATGTCTTAACTTTATCAGAATTTAGGTTTTACTTTCACCTATCATCAAGTTTTTCCATAATTCTGGCCAACGTTATATTTTAAGGTTGAAAAGCAACAATTCAATAATCCAGAACTCTGGTAGTTCCCAAATTTTTCAATTCTCTCTTCTGCAGAAATTTCAGCACATCTCCAGAAACAACGTACTGAAGCTTTATTGGGACAATCCAGTTTCCATTTAGATGACAGAACATGCTTAAATTCTTTTAACTAAAGATAGCATACTCCAAAGTCTACAAGAGCGCGCATAAAACGTTCATACAAGGCAGACTTCAGCACTAAAAAAGTTTATATAACCCCCAAATTGAACTAATTCTCTAATGTTGAATATCGTCTTTTTTAACAAAAGAGCACACAAACAAACAGTGCGCCTAATGCTACTTGGAATTTGCACAATCACTGCCCGTTCATCTGTCCATACCTTTAAAACCTAATATAAACAAACTGTCCATGCCCCAGAACTACTCTGAAATCTCATTTTCAGAGATAATAAAGAACATTAACAAGAGGCTGAATAAAATGTTTGATACCTTGAAACTTTTTACTTTTATCACTTCATAGACGTTGGGCCATGCATAGTTTTTCACAAGATAGGAGAGAGAAGATAAGGCTGTGTGGCCTAAGGTTAGGTCTTCTAGGAATCAAAGACAAACGCCATCTTCTTGTTTGCTAGGATCTGTTTTTACGTCATTTTTTTAGAGATAAATACAAGTCATCTAAAAGCCACAAATCAAACTAGCCGAAATGTTTCATAATCTTATAACAATATATTTTAAAGAACAATTCAATTAATCCCTCAAGAGTAACAGGATACAGTCCTTTCCCAGACATAACAAGCCCCATTCCAATCAGCAATTTCAGCAGCACGATACTTGATTACCTTCTGAATTTCTTTGCCTACAACAATAACAATAACATTCACATTAGCAGCATATTAGAAGTATACAAAACGTGGAAAAGATGCGGAGCATCTCAAAGAGATGCGGCTTTCTTCACAAACGAAAGTGTTAAAAAGTTATATACCTGAGCTGCACATAGTTGTGCTCATCTTTACTTCTTGTCCTCTTTCTGTTCCTTATCATTGTCCTCGTCCTTCTTCTGCCAGGACAAATTAGATCATTGTCAAATTAAGATTTTTTATAAAAACAACAGAAAACATACTATTTTGGTAAAAAGATGACGTTATCCCTGGCTTCCTCCATCAACTTAGGATATAACCATTAACAAAAAGCAAACGGTATTTGGATCAAGGAACAGGAAACAAGGGGAAGGAAAGAAAGCAGAAGCATCCAGAATGACATGATTGCAGATACAGAAGAATTCTCCTCTTTTTGATACTTTTGACCCCCAGCCCTGGCTTCTTCCATTTACTTGGAAAGATACTATAAACCCCCTCGGATCTGTTAGGATGGAGGTCTCTTGAATGTAAAACCTATATTAGTAGGTGTGGTCGGCTTTACACCTCTTGTCTGAAGCACACACCTCTCTGAGTGCATAGTTTCATCCATTACGTGATAACCTCTCGCTTCACATTGATTCATCGGTTTAAGGCTTAAGCGATGAAGAGAAAGGTTTTTAACAGCTTCAGCGCCTTAGCGTCTACATTGAAAACCACCTAAGCAAGATGAAACAAAAAGCGTATGTTGCACCTGGCTCCAGGGATTAAGTTTACCTCAAGCGACTCTCTAACAACATTAATATTACACAATATTGATGAAGATTGTATGCACATGCAAGGATTTAATGAACAAATGACCATCAAATGTACAATACAGATGCATAAACGAGAAAAACAATTATAAAGGACACTAAACTTAAACTTACCCAGCATGCTCTTCGATAAAATCATAGTAATCAATAAACTAATTAACTCACCTCAGACGACTGGCCTTGCATGGAAGCAAGCAAATCTTTAACGGAAGGATCGTTTGGATCAACACCTGGAAGCTGTCAATTAAATGACAAATTAAGTGAACTCAAACAAGATATGAAGTGTGATCCTTAGGAAAAGCACATACTTTCTGCTGTGATATAATAGAGCTCTGCGTACAGAAGACTTACCGAGGCAAGGATTGATGACACAAACGATTGATCTGCCAACAGCTTACTCATATCTGTCTGATTTGACTGATCATTGGCACTCTCCTGCACAGACAATTGAAGAGCTGCAAGCACCAGAAGGGCAACTCAGAAGTGTACAGTTATGAGTGAACCTTGTAGGCTAACTATAAAGGATTCTGTGCAGGTGTCAACCATTTCAAAGAAGCGAGGAATTTGATAGGCCAAGCCAACGCCATCTAAAGCCTAAGTAATGGAGTTTAGTACAACCCCTTTTGACATTTAAAGGACCATTTTAGGACATTTAAAGGACCATTTTAGGACGAAAAAAGACAAATAAAGCATGATTAGAAGGCACTTCTTCAGAAAATGAACCTTAACTACTACGCAAGCCCTCTTACTCATTCATATAGGGACAATAAATGGAGATTAGATGGGTGTTTTTTTTTAATTTTGGGCCAGAGGGGAGTGGGGGCGCCCTCTCTTCAAAGTTCATCCTTCCAAAATATAATACTCCCATATCAAGAAAAATATGGACCATTTCTCAATTTGAGCGTGTCATCCTTGCGCAGGATGATACTCCCTCCGTCTCATTTTATATGGCACACTTGCCTATTAGATTTGTCCAAAAAGAATGACATATTTCTATAAGTAGAAACAATTTAACATTTAACTTCTCATTATATGTGTGATGATTTATAGCCACACAAATGGCTCTGACTTGTTTCAGACCACGAGTTTTTAAAAGTCTTTCTTCCTTTCTTAAACACCATGCTCAGTCACCCCCACGCCACATAAATTGAGACGGAGGGAATAGTTGCTCAGGAGATTCTTAGAAATACAATCAATAATGCAGGACTACTTAGGCACATTCTACCCAACATATTGTCTATAAATCGACCAAATACTAGAAAATGCAGAGAAATGCAAGAAAACAAGGAATAGCTATTGTGACTTGAACTAAACTATGTTAGGTATGTTTGTAGCAGTTAAAACTATTTCTAAGCCTGCAGAGATCGTGACATACCAAGCGCCAAGTCTTGATCTTCAGAAGCTGCTTCCGACATGTCAGTGTCTCGTGTAGCAACATTAGAGGAAGAATCATCCATCGACATTGCAAGGGCTTGCTGTAACAAGGCATTCTCATCTTCCTGTAAGGGATCCAATTATGATTAAGGTGTTATTTCATCTTGGCTTCCAAAAGGCCAGACATCACAAAAACTTCAAGCTAACACCTGTTTTTATTAAACAAAATTTAAACCTATACAAATTACAGGAAACAATATCTTCTCGCATAGATGTAAAGTGCAATGCCACAACAAATCTTACAAAGGTATTTAAGAAGGCTCAATAAGACTTATCAGAAGAAAGCTCAAGCAAATAAAGGATTCATGCAATTCAATTAAACCAATGTGTAACAATCCATGGTTTGGCTAACCAGTACAATCTTGATAGGACATAACATATTTAACTAAATTAAACAACATTCAATAGAAGAAAAGTCATCCATTTTTCCAGCTTTGACTCGAGGTATCTGATATGAAGAAGATGGATATGACACGTACCATTAGATCAGTTGCTTTGTTTTCGGGTTCAGGGGTTCCTGCATTGGCATTTTCAGCCATAGCAACATCCTGGGAAGTAGACTGACTTTCTCCTTTCTCTTGTTTACCAGCTTCCTCTGCAGCCTTCTTTGCAGCTGCTTCTTGCCTCGCCCTTTCCTCCTCCATTGACACTCGGAGTGCGAGAGCAAGTTCAGGATCCAAATTAGGATCTACACCAAATTCATATCCAGATACTCCACCAGCGGCAGCCGCTGCAGCTGCAGCAGCAAATCCACTTCCACCACCCTCACCATCACCAGTGAAAATAGGAGTACTGACAATGCCAGATGAGAGATACAACTTATTAAGGAATTGCTTTTCACAAGTACATGCTATGAAATCTTATTTAGTTATGATAACGAGATGGTTAATGATAAGAAGATGGTCATATCACGGATCACCTTATAAGCACATCGGACAGAGCATTAGGACCAGGAGGAACATGAATAATGTGACTACTCTCGTTGTTATTAACCGCAGAAACTAGTGCCTCTAACTTCTCAGCTTTCCCTTCATCATCTTCACCAAAATTAACGACATCAAGAGCAACACTATTCTTCTTCAACTTTCTCCCAATCATCTCCAAGACCTTCTTGTCGTATTTAACAGGGCTGAAGCAAGTGAAATGTTAACAGAAGGATAAAAAGTTGCAGCAGCAAAGACAATAGAGACAAAGCATCGGGACATCACCTGCCAGCAAAAACAATGATCCTTTGTTGTTGCTTCTTGTTTTGCCGATGCTTCAAAGCTAACTGGGCTACCTGGATTCCAGCAGCCAAATTCATCTCACCGCCTATCTCTAATCCTGAATAAGGGAAGACAAGGCCCGCTCAGCAGCATAAAGCTAATTAGAAGAGAAAAGTTAATCGAAAACCCTAAGACTTCAAAAGATACTACTATCAAGCAGTAGTATAGAACTCAAGCACCAAACAGGCATTGGAACTATCTCTTTGATGAAGTAAATTTATTCATTGATGTCATCAAAAAGAAGCAAAGAGTACAAAAGTGATTCTGATAGCTCCCTTACATGGGCATTAAGCTAAGACTAGGAGCTTGCAAAATCTTTAAAAAAAAAAGGTCAACGCTATTTACAAGGGACAGTTTGCATTGACTAAATAGAGACTCATAAGACACTAGCTCTCATGGAGTGATTTGGAGTAGAGATACCATTAAAACATAATACAATTTCTTCCCGTGAATACACACCAAAAATACTTGATAAGACCTTTCTAGCCCAGTGTTGTCAAAGGCGCGCTTAAAGCGCGCTTAAGCCCTGAAGCGAGGCTCAAAACATGTTGAGCGCTTTGCCTCGCTTTATGTGAGCTTCAGTGTTGTCATCAAGAGTGTTGTCATCAAGGCTCTGAGACATAACTTTTCTTGCCAATGAGCCTCTCTTGAAGAGGTGACACTAGATGAATGATATTTCACTTTATCGTAATGTTTTTACAATTTCTTTGTCCATATATTTGTAATTCATGCTTATTATTATTAGTCTTGGACTAAACATATATATATTTGTACTTTTGCACCATTGCGCTTTTTTTCATTAAAGCCCATGCTTTATTTGCGCTTTGCGCTTAAAGCCCCAGCTGACGTTAGAGCTTTTTTGTGCTTTTCGCTTTTGATAACACTGTTCTAGCCCCTCTAGTGATAGATTATCATAATCTGAACTAGTCACGCCTCTTCAAGATATGATGGGTTACACTCAAAACAAAGTCCGTGGAAACGATTAATGACAGCAACAACCTGCACCCTATAAGAGACACTTTAAAAAAATTCTCTCCGTGTCTGCTCTCTTCCAGTTACATAAATAAAACTAGCCCCCCAATATATACCATGCAAAGGCAACAAAATCTCAGCTTGCGCATATGAGTACCTATTACAATCTTATTTTAGTTACCTATCATCCTTATTTACAATATAGCTTTTTTGAAAAGGCATAGAACAAGTGATTAGGAACAATGCGAAGATGAGCACTAACAAAACCAATGTAATAACCCATGAACTAAGGCGAGAAGCAGTTAAGCATGCAATCACAGTTATTCTAGCAACTCTAATGATAGATTATCATAATCCGAACTAGTCATGCATCTTCAAGGTATGATATGTTACACCCAAAACAAAGTCCCTGGAAACAATTAATGATAGCAACAATCTGAGCACCCCAATATACTACATGCCAACGTAACAAAAAATTTCAAAAGCTAGATAAATCATAATAATGCAAGAAATTGTCAGGTAAAAAAAGATATAAATAATGGAAGAGAATCTTACCGTGCATACAAGCTAAGATTTTTCCAAGATCGCTAGTCGGGGTAACTAACACTCGAACCCCTTTACCAGCCATGGTCAAAAGTCCAACTGTATTCTCGGGATTAGACTGGATCAAACAAAGAAACAGTTTAATATAACCCCAATTAGTTTAAACTAAAAGTGAGAGATCATCCATATATATTACAAACCCTAGAAAGAGTATAATTTTAAAAAAAAAAAAAAAAAAAACCTGGGTTTTGGCACCGCAGATTAGATTAACAGCATCAGCTAGAGCTTGAAACCTACTGGGAGAGTAATCACCGTTTCGCATCCATTCCGAATTGTCGATGCAGATCATTGTTGCCTGATAATAAAATGTTAACCCTAATTTGCTATTGTAAAGATAGAACTGAAATTGAAATCAAAGAGCAATATGCTAACCTCGAGCACCATGGTTAACGATTGAAGAAAGAGCCAAGTAGAAGATTAAACTGAGAAATCGCTTGTGTTGTATCAAAGTTTTAAAGGAATTTGGGTTTACTTGGAGAGGGAGTTGTTGCTACTAAAAGGAACGAAAAGTCACAATCAGAATTGGAGAGTTCTCGTAGCGGTGCAATGTGGGCCGGGTTGGCTTTCCTGGGAAAACTGTATGTATTTAAGGCCCAATTAAGAGAAGGGCCCTATTTTGTACACCGTTTGCCGGTTGATTTAGGCACTTTTTTTTGTGTGCGGACCATCCTTCAAATGCACTGGTCTTTAATTTTTGTCCCTCAAATTATTGGTATTTAATTTTTATCCTTTACCTAAAACTCTTAAGTTCTAGGTTCGAACTTCCGCTCAATTAAAATTTTTAAAAAATTCATCATGTAGAATTTGAATTCGCAAAGCAGAGTTTTGCCTGCGAAACTCTACCTTAAGGTAGAATTTTAAGGCAGAATTCTGCCTGAAGTTAAAATTTTGCCATAAAGCAGAGTTCTGGCCTGCAGGCCTAAGTTTGCTATAAAACTCTGCCTTGTGAATTTTTTTTTGGGAAAATTTCATAAATGACTAACTTGGAAGCCTTGTTTTTGCTTCTTAGCTACATTTTACCTATTTACATCACGCAGTAAACATGTAGCAAAACTCAGCACTTGTTACTTATTATATTCGCGTTGCTGTATTCATGAATACAGCAACGCATGATTCATGATATAGCTATGCATGATTTTCATTTCATAAGGCACAGGTACAATGATTCCTTGATTGTCATACTTGCCTCCTGAAATCTTTATTTCGATTATGATCTTTCCTTATTGTATTTATGTTTATATACTCGCACATATCCCGTACCGACCCCTTTCTTCGTGGGGTGTTTCATGCCCGCGCAGTACGGATACTCGACTTGGTGATCCTCCACTTTTTAGGACTTCTACTCATTTGTCTTGGAGTGCTCCATTGTTGTTCTAGACTTTTGGTACGTACTTTTGATGTGTATATATATATATATATATATATATATGTTTATCCAGGGGTACGGCGGGGCCCTGTCCCGTCATATTTCACTATCGATACTCTTAGAGGTTTGTAGACATAAGTGTGGGTTATATATAGATGTTGTTCAGCTGTGTCAATATGACTTATTTTGGGATGTTCCCGTACGTAGTGACAGCCTTGTCGGCTTGCGTATATATTTGGGATGTTCCGACGCGTTGTGTGACCTTGCCGGCCACGTATTATGTCATGCTTGATTGGTTGTGACTCCTCAGGAGACAGGTTACCTTGATATATATATGTGACAGTTCTAAGACAACGTTTTGTTTTTACAAGCCACTGTCCCCCTCGTTTTCTTTTTGTTGTGAACAAAATGATGCAAGTAAGTGATTATATCCAAGAAGAAATTGCATCATTTTGGAAGCAATTTACTTATGAGAATACATGGGTTAGTGTTGTTATTACTGATGAGAATACTTGGAAGCAACACACAAGAAGCAGTGGCGACGACGAGGGAGAAGAAAGGGATAAGGGGAAGGGGTTGGTAGTGGCGGTGGTGTGGTGGTGAAGGGGCATGGCTGCTCCGGTTCAATCGGAGCTAGAGCTCCTCGCCATAGCAGTGAGGGAAGAGGGGGGGGGGGGAGAGAGATGAGAGAGTTTGGTTGGAAGTGAATAATGTGATGATGAGTATTCTACTTTAACAATATAGGTAGCTATTAATTGTATTTAACATATTACTTTTAGCCATAGGATGTAATTTATCTAAACTATAGCTACTAAATATAATTACCTACTACTAGTTTATTGTTTATGTAACAAATCTTTTTTTTTTTTTTAACTTAGCGAGGGTTCGAACCCAAATATTAGGTGAAATGCAAAAATTAAAGAGCACACCAAAATAAGGGGATTCCTGCGAATTGCCCATTTAGGCATATGTCCCATATTTAGGTCACGACTTAAATTTTGTCCTATTTTTAAAAATTATGCAAATGCCGATCCTGGTCTAACATTTTTTAACAAGATTTCTAATTAAAGGATCTTTTAGAGTCTACATGGTCCGTGCATTGTATGAAAAATAAAAAAGGTCGTTTACGAAATAACTGTTCCATAAATGAATAGCTGGCGAAAATTTCTACAGTTTCCCCACGTGCAAGTAGTTAGAGGAATGAACATTCGAGTTAATTTTTGCTTACCAAACTAAATCGACTAAATTGATGTATTATATTAGACATCCTATAAATCAAATCAAACTAAATGAGTTTTTCAATTCAATTTTTTTATCCAAAATGAATGGGTCAACATTACATGTATATACATATACGTATATGTATATACATATATACACACACACACAATTACATAGAACCCAGGCTTGTACCTGTTAATTGTTCATACGAGTATGCTAATGTTTGAACATTATAAAATTTTACTTTACTTTCATAGGCAGTTCTTAGAATGTCTGACCGAAAAACATTGTTTGCAATAGGTTAAAGTTATTTTTTTTTACGTATATATAGTAGATAGTAAACCCCCTTAGGTTCGTGTATTAACATCTTCATATTTTTGAATCCCTAGGTAAAAATCTTTGGGTCCGCCACTGTCCTTGACATGGAAAGGTGTTTCCACAATGATTCTTTTGGAATACTGAAGTTTCAACTTCACAGGATAGAACTTGCCAAAACAAGTCTGTTTGTCTGTTGTTTTCTTTTCTTATAGTAATTTATAATTATTTATCGAAAGATCTTCTTGAATAGATAGCCAGAAATGGATGGACAGCAAAATTAGATGCATCTATAGCTGGGCAAATTTGTAAAACAGCAAGGTGAACAATATTACTAAGTCTAAGGTTGTGGTTCCTGTAGTATAAGGCGCGAAACTTGTATTGTCTCGTCATTGTTTGGCCCATCATCATATTTCTGATCAAACCTCTCCTTAATTTCGAGGAGAAAGTGGAATATGTTACTCATCACACTCTGAGATTTCATTCGTGTAACGTTGTTCAAGAGGGACTTGTTGGTCCGACACAATGGTACTCTCATCAAACACCTCTGTGCTGATTGTATCAATGGTATGAATTTGATCTGCCTCACCCTCCTCCACAGAGTCTAATGATGTGGTCGCTAACAATGTTTCTGGAGAAACAACTGAACCTTCTAGCTTGGTTTTCACCTTGTGTCGCCATCCATGTAGCGACTTTCTAACGTTCTCTGAAACAATGGTCTTCTTGTATCTCGAACCCATCTGCTTAAACATCAATCAGTGACTTAAAATAAAATGTGTGGAAGGATTACCCAGGACAAACGAAAGAGATTACACAGTGTTTGTCTTTTAGTTACCTGAGCAACGATAACATAGAGTGGAAATGTGACAAAGCTACACCAGAATTGAGAAATAACTCTACAGCAACAAGTTAACAAGGGTCATGCCGAAATGAGTATATTCAGTAACAAGTTAATAAGCAAGTGCCACAAAGATAGGTACCCAAATGACAAGCGAATCACGAGAAATGTGTGGTTTTCTGTGAAACATGAAGATCCCTTAATTTCCCACTGCACCAGAAAAGGAAATTAGTTGTCAGCCCCATGCGCATAAGGAAAAGATTTTGCATTCATGCAGTGACACAAATATCTGTGTTGCCTCGTCTAAGGATTAGGTAAAAACATAAAACAGACACAATGCCAATTCCATATGGGGCAAGGTATAAAGGATGTAACATGATATGGGTGAAGAATTTAGAACTTCTAGCCAATGGCGGATCTAGAATTTGAAGGTCATGGGTGCTCCATTAATTTTAGTATAAGTTCACTGTGCTCACAAGAATCACACTGGGTGCTCATAGTCATTTTATAGAGTTTTTAAAGGATTATTTATGCATAAATAAAACAATTTGGCAAATTCAATGGGTGCTTCAGCACCCATAGTTGCACATGTAGCTCCGCCACTTCTAGCAGTAAATAATTCATCACAGGCAAAGCAAAACCTGTATTAGAACAAAGTTCTCAAGTTCTTACCAGTGACCATATGTATGTTGCCATCTCAAATGCATTCTGTATATGATTCACCGAGAAGAGCAATCAGTAAGGCATATCCGAGGACGCTATGTCATTCGGCTAAAATTAATTGTAACACTCTTCTTGTTACCCTCTGAATTCGAGGATAAAATTTATGCTATTGCTCATACCTGGAATGATATAAATTGTATTATCCGCAGCAGAAACCTAGGCTTCCTAAACCAGAAGAGCTCATCTCTGAGGTTAAACTGACGAAATCCTTCCAATGGACTACTGTCCATGATTTCAACTGCCAGCTTGACCACCACATGATGAAGCTTGGTACCAACCAGAAGGATTAACTTCCAATAACAATTTTTGAAGAAGTCAGAAGTATGAGGATGAATTATTCTTCTGAAGTAAAAAGAAAGAAAAAAAAAATAATAATAACAAGGACTTACAATAGCTGGAAAGAAGGAGATCCAAAAGTAGATATTTGTGCCTGGACAATAATAATCAAAATTATCCATCATTTTTCTGAAAGAACTAAATTAACTAAATCCATTTTCCATTGCAGTAGATATAATTAAAAGAAAATTCAATTAAACTGTCTGGTACATCAAAATTATAGTGAAAAAAGCATGCTGAGGCAGACATTCCAGAGAATATCTAGTGGATAAAGTTACCATGAAAGCTTAGAAATACACAAAGTATGACGAAAATCCATAGCGGAACACTGCAACAAGAAAAAGAGTGTCTTAGATGACAACTGGATCCACAGTGGAATCGTGCAATAAAGAAGAAAAAAAAAGGAAGTTATTGCTCTGCCATCCTGTAGCATGATTCATGATGTGAAATACCTAGTAGCGAATATTACATTGTGACGCAACAGTTGTGTTCAAAAGGAAAACTAAACTTTCAAATGGATATGCCGTTGTACCTAATGCCAACAATATCACGAAATTCTTCCTCCATGCTTCGAAGCATATACTTATGGAAATCATAAGTCAAAGGCAGCTGATGAGTCTGCAAGAACACCAGAACAATATAAAGACATGGAATTGTTTTTCTGTCGAGGGAATACATAGAGGTGTACGCCGTGGTATCACAGGTTCCATCCAAGTGAGCACAACAGATACATTTGGCAGTTTAGACCATTACTGGGAAGTCACAATGTATATATAGAAAGTGAGCCCTTTGTTCCATGGATTAGTAAATGCTTCTATCAATAAATCTGACCCACTCATCATAGCTGTTCCCTCAGCAATGCATTGGAGAACTTAATCAGTGAAACTACATAGAAGTACCTAAAATAGGGCCTACTTGTATTTATTATGAACTGATTCACATCATCTACATAAGTGAATATTGTATCAAGTGGTTATTATCTTAAATAGCAATTTTCATTAATTGACCATAATTCAAATATGATTAGTGAACTGATTTGCAACTGTTTAAATTAAGAGAAAATAGCATTAAATGGGGCAGCATGAAGTCCGCCATAGAAAGTCAGTTAGTCTTCACCTCCAATTTAATGATGATTGAGTGAAATATTTGCATTTGTGGAGCATAACAATAGATGACTTACAGTAATAAAACCCAAGCGCAAAGCCATGTAGTCAGCTTCATTTATAGAACTCCATAACTGGCGGCTGAAACAAAGCTAAAAAGGTAATCTTGAATAAAATATCTGTAATTGCTGGGCTCATTGAAGCACATGTCAAGACTCTAGAGGTAGGGAAGATTAAAGCATGAAGGTGAAAATTTCATCAGAAGCGCATGAAGATAAGAGAAAATTGGTAAATTTGATTGATGTCAATACAAGCAAGGCACAGGAATATGCTCCGACAAAATGAATTTTAAGATGCACTGGCTTACAATAATTCAATCTGAATAAATGAATTAAAGTTAGAACAAATGATAAGACCTAATCATAGATCTAAAAATATCATTAAGATTTATGACTTGGTACCTGTGTGAACAATGATGGTTTGCATAGTCATAGAATGAACCGAATGACATTGTAGATCAATATCACTCTAAATCATAAGTTTAGCAGCAAAAGCCACCTGAATTTGTTATTCTCTATTACTTTTTAGTTTTTTATCTTCTTATTGTGTTGCGATGTTAACACTTTTACAAGCCAAACCATTGTCCAGAACAAATGTAAACAGTACACAGACTGTTCTATCTATCAAATAGACATCTTGTATTTACCACTATTGAGCCACCTCATCATTGGGCTAAGATAATTTCACTTAAATTGAGATAGCAGCAGTATTGCATATAACAAGGATTCACTCAACCATATACACAAGATTTATTGTGAAAATACCAGCCAAACAAGAGCTCTATGCTGGCTCCATGGGTGAGCGGTGTGGTGAAACGTAAAAGTTGATAGACGCCCCATTCTCGTGTTGTTTGGGACAGCTTCTTCAGAACCTAAGGTTAAACTTGCAAGTAAATGTTTCGGAAATGATAAATAAAGTATGAAGAATAGTAGTATGGCTGGAAATTTTAGCACCTTCCAATCTTTGAGGAGCCATTGACTTGGCAGTGTTTTCCCATGTTCTCCAGCTATATATCTGCATGGTTAATCCATGTTTCTTGATGGATTTGGGAAGAAAGTATTGAAATGTAATAAGAAGTTAATCATGAAGAAGATATCCAACCTTGATCATTGCTAGGGCAATCGCGAAAAAGCTATAAGATACATGGCTAACACCAAGGACAAGCAAAAAACGATGCAGCTGCTCTAGGCTCTCCTTTGAAGCAAACGATTGGAGGCCCTGGTAAAACCAACATAAGTTTTCTCTGCTCATGTGAATCAGTATTAGCACTGGTCACATAATTAAACCCAACAACTCCAATATTTTCAAGTTCAAGGCATCTTAAACTTTTAAAAGAAATTGTGCTTCTAACTCAACCAATCTTCTAAACGATGAGTATTAGTAGTAATATATTACTTCAGTGAATGAAAACATATGAATTAATTATGCTACATTTAGGGCTTACATAAAGTAGTTACTCTCTAATTGAACAATCTCATGTGACAAATTTTAGCTTACAACAATAGACTAGAGATTCCATAGTTGCTTAAATATATTCTCAGTAGATGATGCTCGTGAAGGATCGACCAAAATTTATTCATAGACATAATTCTGACTAAATGTCAAATTAAATTTTGAGTAGAACATT
Source organism: Lycium ferocissimum (assembly GCF_029784015.1). Classification (NCBI taxonomy): domain Eukaryota; kingdom Viridiplantae; phylum Streptophyta; class Magnoliopsida; order Solanales; family Solanaceae; genus Lycium; species Lycium ferocissimum. The sequence continues at coordinate 59,799,719 of NC_081343.1, forward strand.
CATTACTGGGCTACCTCAGGACAAAAATCTTCATTTCCGCTGCTTAACAGCATCCTTGAAGTTGAGAAATTCGAGTATAAAGAACCTGATAAAACAAATTTCATAATTGTTGACTCCCTCTTGTTTCTTGGCGGCAAACATTGATAAAAGTGGCTGCTCACGGCTGACGATTTAACACAAATCTTTGCAATATAAATGATCCAATGACCCATCAACAGTGATAGCAGTCCAAAAACCATAAGCTCTGCTTTCAGCCAAAAAGGAGGATGCGTTAGAGGAAAATGAAAAGAAAAAGAGTTCATAAAGCAAACTTAAATGAGAAATAAGTATTTACTAATGATAATTCTTCTACTTCAGCCCAAAAATGCCAGTAGCTTTTAGAAGAATCAAAACCATTGGTATAGGATTAAGACGACTTGAGTTCTGAATTGAGTGTAAGTTTTGGAACCAAGGCGGAGCTAGAGCGCTGCCTACATATCGGCAGAACCCAGCTCAAACTCTATATTTGTGTTTAAAGTTCCACTTAATATGTATAAATAATTTATCGAAAGTCCAGTATGCAACATTTTCTAGAATCCATAACTCATAAACTCAAAATCCTAGCTCCACTTTGTTTGGAACATATATTTAACTCTTATGTTTACTTATTTCCGTATAGTATATACAAGGTTCAAGTAATAAATAACCGCAGAAACCTTCTATATCTGTCACTGCCAGTGATCACGAAAGGCTCAATCTACAGATGATAGGTGGCTTACCTTCTTTGATTTTCTCTAGCGCAGCATAAAGAGGTTTCCTCTTAGTCCTATGCAACCACTATCAGAACAAAATACAAAAAGCAGAGATTATGAAATAAATAAATGCATAAAAATTAATATATAGAACAGAGTAACTTCCCCTCCCAAGAAAGAATTTGCAGAGCACGAAAACAGAATAATAGTGAATGGTTTAATCTCTTACATTTCCAAACTTCTTCAAACTGCCATGGATCAAGAAACCAATGCTCACCAAAACAGTAACTACCGTCGCTACTGCCCATGTGGGTGTTTCAGAAAACGATGCTCCTTCCAAATTCCCCATCTTGACAAATATTCAACAACCTTAAAAAGACTGCATAAACCTTATTCACATCATCTTCTTCTTACTTCTTGAAACAGAAGAAAATGTTGATGCAGAAAGATAGAACTTTTTTCAAGTGCAGAAGCTTCAGCAATGAGCAATGACTGACATTAATATTTGGCAGCTGATTTTGGTTGAGAACTTCATATTAACTATGACCATGGGGTGTTACAAAGTACAAACAAGGAAAAACATAATGGTCCCATGTGAAATGCCTGACGCAAATCTTTTGTCAGTATGTTGTATAATCAATTGGCAATATGACCATCCTTGCTCTGCTCTAAATGCTCGCCCACCTATGTTGTGGTAGTTGTGTTTTCTTTAAAAATAATTGGTGGTGTTAACCAGCTTGTTGAAACCTCTCAATTATTTTACTTAATAATAGCTAATAGATGAGAAAAAATCACTGGAGTACATTTTTTTGACAATATTGGAATTTAAATCCTCGTCTTCCATAGCTTTTCGTCTACGTTAAACTATAGTCTGGACTCTATTGTGTTTATCTTGACTTCAAATTTGACTTAGTCTTATAATCCATTCAGCAATAAAACTAATCCTGTTTTATTTCCTTTCGTGACTGAGGAGTTGTCGTGTAGTTGGGGAGGTTGGTTTCTTTTTATTTTTTGCTTTGTGGAGAGTTGGTTGCTATGTTCTTCTAAAAATGGAGTGATATATTGCATCATATCAAGAATCAACCTTTAATTAGTATGGCCTTTTCAAGGTGTCACAGACTCACAGATAAATCATCATGGTAAAAAAAATTGTGAAAAGGATAATATTAGTCCTGTTAAAGTCTTACGTTACTGAATTGAAGTCCCAAATTACCGTGTCCGAGATAATTTATGAGCATCTTACTATTCTGACGGACAATTTTACCGGGCACCTGGTAACCACCAATATTGGACACCCGATACCTTCCAATCTCACAAAATGTTTATCTCTCATGGAATTTGAACCCTATTCTCTCCTTGATTTTCATCTCGCTCCATCGACCAAAACAACCTATTTTAAAAATCCATATAAGTGGAGACCAAGCAAACCATTTAAACAGAGTACATGCTAATCCCAGCATCAAGTTCTTATTTAGAGCTTAAATTAGTGTAAGATGTGAGTAAACAAGAAATGTTTTGGCATTATTGTTGGCATTGCTGTTAAACATGGCTTGGCTACTTAAGTTTTAGTATAATTTATAGCGTCAGTCTGTTTATTTTGCCTGTGCCATTTTAGGAATTGCGACACTATTGTTATAGGGGCCCATTTGGCAGTTGAGAATCTCTAGAAAGGTGGCTGAAAGCTCAGTAGTTGGGAGTTCTGATTTGATGAAGTTAATTTTCTTATTGAATTGAGTATTAACATCCACCGACCTCCTAGCTACCGGTTCAGCTTTATTCCTTTTTTTATTTTGATTATATATCTAAGAGTACGAAAGCTTCTTTTTTTTAATCCCCGTTTAATCCATCGAGTTAATACCGCATAAGAACAAAAACAAGCAAAAGAACAAAAACAAAAACAAAAACAGAAGCTGCAGATGCCAAAATTGCAGACCTGATTGCAATTATTTGGTTTAAACTTGCAATCCTTTTACTGAAATCTGTAATTTTCTTTAAAGAACCTATATGTTATCCAATCACCATGGCTTATCTAGTTTGGACTTCGGAGAAGTAGGCCACAAATGGACAAACATAATTGCAGTTTAGTCACATCCAAAGATGTCAAAAACAACAGCAAAACAGCATAAATTTTGCAAAGAGTTTTATCAATTGATTTTGCATTCAATTTCTCAAATTGGTCATAAGAGGCGACAAATTCGAACCTCTTTCTTTGTACAAGGGAAAAGGTAAACTCTCGTAGTCATAAAATTGAGTGACCAATACAGAAGGATGTACGTAGCTACTTCATTTTAAGGAAAAACTTATTCTATCGTGGTTGAGAAATTGAATATCTACACTTCTCTTGCTAGCTAGCACAACAAAAGTAGAATTAGTGATCAAAGCTCATCTTGTGGTTTGTTTACAGCAAATCCATTGTCCACCCAAGCCACATAGCCCCCTCCCATGTTGCTTACATGCTTGAATTCCTGCCAATTTCATTATGTCAAGTTGGCTTTTTTCTTACCAGAAAGAAAAAGGAAAAAGAATTGTTCTTAAGCAGAAAGACAGAAAATTCAAACTAATAAGCATCATTATCAATTCGAATATATTACTCCGTCCATCCCAATTTATGTGGGAGCGCTTGAATTTTGAGTCACACTTCAAAACATTTAGCGTGAATTCGATCATGAAATTTTTATGTCTTATCAAAATAAAATTTACATATTTGAAAACTAATGCTCCTATAAAGTAAAGATAATAGCCCTGCTTGGCCAAACTTCAAAATCGCCTTTATTTTCACTATTTTAAAAAAGATTTTTTTAAAAGTGCTTTTAAAAAAAAAATACTTTTTGTGAAAAACAGTTTGTATTTGACCAATTAATTTAAAAAGCACTTTTGAGCAGAAATTAGTGTTTGATCAAACTTTTAAAAAGTATTTTTAAGTGTATTTTTTTCAAAAGTGCTTTTCAAAAAAGTGTTTCTTGAGAAAAACTACTTTTTTAAGCTTTTGCTACTCCCCAAAAGTACTTATTTTCTTCTAAAAACTTGACTAAATACCTCACTTTTTAAAAAATAAGCACTTTTTTAAAAAATAAGTATTTTTGAAGAAAAATAAGCTTGACCAAACAAGCTATAAGTCACCATATTAATATTTAAGAAGTATATGAAAAAGCGCGTAAAGAATTAACTCTCAAAATTAAACATTGCCACATAAACGAGGACCAGCATAATTAACCAGCTACAATCCGTTAAAATATAGATCTCACTGTATATAGTAAGTTAAATCATTTAGCAAATCCAGATTCTATTCCGGAAATATGCTGGTAAAAATCCTTTTAACAGAACAGTATAATCAGAGAGAAAGAGATAGTAATATTCAACTTACAGCAGTAAGAAGATCAGTAGTTGCATACAAGGATCTCACACCACTTTGACATCCCTTCACGACAGAAAGTTTACCCATCAAATAAGAGAATATTTTATCTAAATTATCCTTTTACATAATTCCATGAGAAATTAAATTCTAAATCGTTGTTGCTGCAGAAATTAGTAAAAATCAAGAATCGGAAATTAAAGCTGGATTTACCACAATTAGCTTGTCTTCCTTGTCGCATGCTGAAGATACCTGCTCCGTAAATTTTGTATTCTTCACCCTACCTAAAATTACCAAAAATGGAAACATCATTATTACGTAATTAATACAGAAAATTAAGGCCCATATCAAATAATAACGGAAAGAAGAGACCTTGGGGAGTATTAAGCATATAGGGAATATTCAAAGAGTTCTCTACATGCCCTTTCTTGAATTCTTCTTCCGTCCTGTTCAAAATGAATGAAATTCATATCAGAAATCTAAGTATGAAGACTAATCAAAGTACACAAATATTGAAGGAAAAAGAATCTAAGTTTGTGTTGATTTTTTTACCTAACATCAAGATAACGGTGGCCAGAACGGAGGAGATGACGAGTTGCATGAACATCTATAGTCACGACCTCTGCTCCTGAGCTACAAAACAGAAGCAGAACAAAAAGAAGAAGAGAAAGAAAACTATTACATAAGACGTTGCCCATAATTAATCGAACAACCTAGAATGTATGTTTGTCTACTGGAGTAGTATTGTGACTTGTGAGTAAAAAGAAATTTGTTTTTAGTGTACCCGGGTTGACTGGCCATGACAATAAATGGAAGTTTTGTATTTATAGGAGAATAAGATTTCTTGGAAAGCGGAACTTTGACTTCAAATGTTGGTGCTGGATCAGAGATCAATTGGCGGTTCGATTGTTTTGAGAATAAAAAATAGGAGGAAGAGAAAAAACCAGTGGATTTTGGGTGATGGTTTCATTGCCCCGTCTGTTGTTTTGGACTATGATTCGTGCGTGTAGGCTGTAGAGTCGCTAACGTTACGGCAAACTACTGTTGAATATGAGCAAATGGGCCAAGTCTTCCACGTCAATTTTTTGTGGGGAGTGTCCTTCAAATGCACCGGTCTTTAATTTTTGTCCCTCAAACTGGAATTCTTTAATTTTTATCCATTTTGCGTAATAACATGGATTTGAGGTTTTGAATCAAATTTCCAAGAAAATAAAAGATAATTTAAGCCTTGATTTTTTTAGCATGCGTGAAAGAAAACCCTACCTTAAGGTAAAGTTTGAAACTCTACCTGAAGGTAGCAAAATTCTGGCTGCATGCAAAATTCTTACAGCAGAGTTTTGCAGACAAATCTCTACCTTGCGATTTTTTTTTAAAAATTTTTGATTGAGCGGGGATTAAAACCCCAAACCAAGGGTTCTAGCGAAGGGCAAAAATTAAAGACCACCCCAAAATAAGGACATTCCTGCGAATTGCCCCTTCCACGTTGGATATGCCAACTATGGACAATGACCCAAAACCCAATTTTTGTGTATTTGGCATGACGGAAACATAATTTTTTGTTAAGACTAGATGAGTGTTGCCCATGCTCAGCACAGGCCCAACACAGTAATTCATTAAATATATTGATCCTCCTGATAAAACAGTAACGAACTACCTAAATTCAGATATAATAAAATAATACAGCGTGTCTAAAGAACAAAGGAATATCAATATACCTCTTGATCGTGTAAAAGATTAAAGTGAACAACCAAGTCATTGAATTGTCTAAGTATTTGGTCATCAAAAGTGAATGAACAATATAATTCCGGAGTTCAACTTTAACAGAGTGGAAATTTCCTTCAAGGAAATGCATACTATATTATATACTAAAGAGAGACAAATGCACCCAAACCCTTACATTAAGTTATGCCCCCTTTAACCTGCATAACCGAACTACTAAATGCATCAATCTCCAATCCAGCACTCAAGACAAACTCCCAAGAATTATCATTCATTGCTTGCCTTACTCTCTGTCCATGTTGATATCTCTACTCCAGCTTGACACGGTAAAAGAATGATGCTATTTATCAACCCAAAAACTCTGTGGATCAGCAAAATATATAGAAATGGGCTTAAATGGCAACACAATCCCCTTTTGTTCAAACTATGCATGACGGGCGAAAGAGATTTTAATTGCATCTTAAGTGATACAATCTAATTCTGTATGACAAATGAGATATACCATGTGACTTCCAAAAGTCTACCAATTTCAAATAGCTGGTTTGGCCCTCTATTTTGTATTTTTTTTTCTCATTCTCAAAGTAACTAATTTAAATACACCTCACCAGAACAAATCGACAACGGAACGAAGGACTTCTATCCTTCACAACAACATGCCTCTAAATGCTTTAAAGCGAGTTCCATAACAGAGTAAGTGCAAAACAGAATAGCATGTTGAAAATTGCAATGAGTTTCAGTATATGAGTGGTAAATGCAAATGTGCCTAATGCATTTGCACCTAAATTCATAAGAAAGGAAATAGATCACCAACCAGTAGGACCAAACAATAATGGCAAAAGACCGACTTCAAGAAGTGAGAGCTTTACAAAGGTCAAGCTTAATAACCAAAAGAAGCTGGATAGAGAATGTCATATATAACACGTAAAAATTGAAAATAGTTAGCTCAAGCCACAAAGAATTATCCTAGAATACATATTTGTACCATAACATGAGCAAACAAAATATGGTTGGGAGAGAAATCAAACCAGGAAGCAACAAAAAATACTTATCCATTCGAAGGAGATGAGTGCTCTTGGCCTAAATGAAGCAGAATCCATTCGTATTCACATAACAATACATACTTGAGAACGTATGTTACCCTGATGGAAAAGAGTACTCTACCACACCAATTGATGAAGCAGAACAGTTGTTAAGAAGACTGTCTCATCCTTGGCAATTTTACCAATCTTCTCATAGTAGGTAATGAAGGGCAGTGGGCTTGAATGCTCGGTACTCCCATTAGAATCCCCGATTTGAATACGCAAAAAATTAGCAAGTTAAATGGACCGGTATTGTAGCTGGCCGGCTTATTCTTCTGCCTTTATGGACTCCATTTCAACTCCCCCAATGTTACCTATAAGGTGGCACGCTGATAACTAATATATCGGTAAAAGGAGTGAAAGTCTCAAGAGAACTTATTGCAAGTCACAAGTCAGATAGAGAGATGCAAATTTCACCATGATTCAAAAGAGCAAGTATAACTCTAAACTTTCACCATGACATGCAACGGAAGAAATGTGCTAACATAGGTTGCTAAGTGATCCAGTGCTCTGACGGCAAAATGTAGAAGAACTAAGTTAACTCAGTAAATTTTCACTTTGAAGGTCAATTATTAAGAGAGTCAAGGCAGTATATCAAACATTACCAAGATCTATACTCCATCCATTGTCAGGAGCAACCAAGTAAAATTGCTCTATGCAAGAGCGTAGTAACTTTTCCATATTGTACAGGACTGATACTTGCACCTATCTCCTTACAACTCAAATCATTTCCTGCAAAACCACAAAAAACATGATTAGGGAAAAATAAGTTGTAAGAAAAGAGAAATACGCTAGAAATTACACCAAATTTCCATTAGTGTTTCTGGTGGCCCTTGGAAAGGGTGAGTTTTATGAATCAGGTACTGCTGCATCCTAATTTCCTCCCACACATACTTATTGATCTATTGTTTTCCATAAAGTGACGTCAAGCCAAAAGTCAATTGCTTGCTCGACAACTAAAATAATGTAACTCACATGAATTTCAAGGGAATTCTCGGCACAATGGTAACTTCTTGATAGTCCTATATTATTTTATTAGATTCTTTTGGATTAGTCATAGTCTGTAGTATCCGGGAAAATGTCAATTAGTATTGATTTACAGTGGTATTCTCACTCTTAAATTAAAAAAAACTATTTTAAAATTCAAAGCATGTTATTCTTCATTTTAGGTTGCTAGAGTAGGCCTAATGCGAATTCAAGATCCAGAACTCATGACATAAAAGAGTGGTGGTAATGAGAATTAATTTCAGCACGATCATATAGAAAACTACCAATATTTCACCTTTTCACTAATTAAATTTTCAAGTGCAAATTTTAAAGAAATTTAGAAAAATGTGCATTTTAATGTGCTAGATGTTTGGTTGGGTTAGATGCTGGGTACTTCACTTGCCATCAACTTGGTGATAGAAAATAGGCATATATACGCAGCGGAAGCAAACATCCAAGATCATATTCTTACATGTAAACTAGACAAACATAATCAAATACGAGATTGTAACACTAACCTTTTGAAGCTATTGCACAAGTCTTCAATAGCGTCCGCATTATTTCTGTGTCTTACGATCTTCTATGTATCCGAACTTCTGAACGTAATACTTGAAATGGTGAAGTATTGGCCCGTAACAATAATAATATGACTGTGGTTTTATGGCTTTCTTTTATATACACACGTTTAGGGTAAACCCTAGCCAAAAACGTGTAGCCCTTTCCTAACCCCAAGGATATTATTTTTCCTTTTATTTTCCTTGTTCTAATATTCGACAATTAGGGACTAAAGATTTAATAACGAGGCTTCCTATCAGGGTATTAATTCTAACGTGAATGAATTAATCCTACCACAATAAATTACAATTTATTCCACTAGAAAAGCTCAGAATACACTCCTCTCCACTTCGAAATCATTCATTAAAAAACTTATTTAACTCCCCATGTTAAGACATGACACCAATCAAATAAATTAAATTCCCACAATTTTAATTATGACAATTTTAAACCTTTTACTTTCGTAACTTATTTCATTACGGG